>NW_028292606.1:0-120000 GCF_029948245.1 Actinia tenebrosa
TCTAGGATGTACAGCAATGAGGATTTGAAACCAAAAAAAATTGAAGAGGTAATGCGAGCGGCAAGGGTCAATAACGAAGGGAGGAGGTACAGCTCAATTTCCGGATGAATTTATTGTAACCAAGGAAGATTACCCTTTTATGATGCCGAAGGTGGCATTAAACGACTTTGATAAGCTGGTAACAAAACCTAAAGATTCAGGGGGTAAGCAAACCTTTGACGTAGTATAAGCGCTATCTTTAAGGATTTAAGCTTAGCACACTTAGAAAGAAGCCCACGAATGGCTAAAGGGACCTAACTTTAAGTACTGGCGCAGCAGTTAACTTTGCCGTCTGGGCGGCTACAAAAGGCTGTGCGGGGTTGCCGCGGAGATGTTCAACATTGCCTTTCAAGGTTCCACGTTGCCTGTACTATGCGCCGCATATTGAAGGAGCTGCACGGGCCACTGCCAGGGCGAGAAAGCCATGTTAATCGAATCGAAAACAACTACGATTCGGTTGCCCTAAAAGCTAATGAATGAGTTTAAGCCGCAGCAAGAAGATTTCGTTATCGGCGAGGGCCGCCCGAATGGCTTGGCTATTATGCTTGGCATCGTTGACGGCGTGCGTCCGGCAGGACATGTATCATCAAAAATACCCCGGGTCAAAGTTTTACGACTGGGTGGTCGTAAGAGACTGACGTTCTCCGCTGATCGATAGGATGAGACCAATTTACCCCAGTCCTTGGGATCCGTTTGTATTATTAAAAGGAAAGGCCTAAGAGGAAACCTAGAGGATCACCGCAGCATTTGAAGATTTTGTCACTGCATCATGGGCGCGCAGGTAATAAAACGCAGCCCACTGTTGGATCCCAAGGTTTTGCTCGCGGGAAACCAAAAGGAAGTCCTAACCCTGTTTGAGTCCCGCAATAAAGAAAAATGACATTATCCAAAGTTCAGTGCAGAGCATCAATTAGCGGTTGCAGACAATTAAAGTGCGGGCCTAGATTTATGCCTTGAGTCTGGTTGTTGGTGGTTAATACGCCAAGTAACTTGTTATTACACCAATTCCGTTGGGGTTATAACACACAAGCTGCAAGCGAGCTAATAAGGATATGAAGTTTGGGGTTGAATGACGTGAACTCTGAACATGACCAAGGGGCATTCCTCACTTCGTTAGAGAAGCCAAAAAAAAAAGGAACACGCAGAAGAGACCACATTCCCAAGCCCACAGCCCAAAAGACGGTCTTATACCGCGATAACCCGAGGATATGACCATAAAATTACAACAGCCGGCTTGGTACGCAAAGCATTGGGTCTGAATTGAGTTATTATATTGGCGATGGAACAAACAACCTACGTAGCTGGAGCTAGAGATTGTGTGTTATACGACCTTACACAGCGGAGAAAAACCATACACCCAGGCGTCTTGGGTTGATGTCACCGGGAAGTCTGTGATTGTGAATTGAACTATCCTCAGGAAAGAAGCTTATAATATGCAGCATTTGCATTGGCCACGAGCAGCCACGCCAACGTCGGCTTTAGGTTCCGGATGAGAATGGCCGTCGACTGCAGGCCTATATGCGTACGAAAACGAAACAACAGGGAGAGCTGCGCATTTCTCCGTAGAGGCCCAACCCAGCCAGGCCGAAAATCTAAGCGGTTTGGACTTTCTCACAACATGGTCGCCGATGCCCATTGGGAAGGTAAAGACTGCAGATAAGAGTAGACGATACGGGAAAGGTTACGGTAAAATAGCATAGAAAATCAAAGGGATACTATTTATAACACGCAACCATTAGCACTCTTACGGTGATTGAGTCTTTAAATATATGAAACCCACACGCGAAGAGAAGATTGGTTTCTACATTTTTTGGAGGAGAAGGACTACTTTAGAACAGCATTGGCATGACACGGCTGTGGGTGAAGGTTGGGGGCCTGGGATTGATATGGTACCTTAGCATTTCGACGGGGTATTCGTGTAATGTCGGGTTTAGGATTGTCGATGAGGATAACCACCCATTACTACCCTACAGAAAAAAAGATAATAATAGGAACCCAGCTCATTTCTCGTCGGAGCCCCACCGTTAAGCACAGAAGACTTAACGCCGTAACTTTTCACATGATAGCCATTGTCAAATGCGAAGCTTCAGGTTCTTCCCAACGACGTTGCCTACCTTGGATAAATGCCGCCCGTCAAAAAATCTCTCAACCGATGCTGTTTGGAATCATAAGCCCATTAGCACCATGAGCGTGCTGCCGCTAGTCCGATTATCAGGCGGCGCGAATACTATATTACTTACCCCAGTCGAGGACGCCTCGGACACCCGACGACGATAAGCCCGACATAATACACAAGGATAAGATTAACCCTCATCTTCTTCAGGAGTAGTACCGCCCCAATAGCGACAACCAAGATCCAAATGTTATTCCCCACGAACTTTAACAGTTCGCCGCCGGCCCTCAGTGCCAAAGGGAAACAACCGAACCCAGCAGCCCAGGAAGACCGGCTGCCATCTTTTTTCCCAAGGTCCGTCAGCCCACTGCCTAATTTTCTTACGCCCGCGCCTGTAGCCTTAAGCGCGGATAGGATAACTCCTACTACGGTGCTAATAGCGACCGCAAACGCCAGCGGAACGCCATACTTCAAAAGGGCTCTTTTTAACTGTTCCTTGGTGGTAAGCCCCAGCTCCTTTTCCAGGTTGTCCTTTTGCGCCTGTAATTCCGCAACCTCTCTCCTGAAGGGTTCCTACTTCCTTTTGAGCTGCTTCCCTTTCCTCTTCGGGACGAGTCTGGTCCGCAACTACTTCCTGCTGCCGCTCTATTTGCCCCTCCAAGTCTTCAATAGCCTGATCTCTTTGCCGGATTTGCTCTTCTTTGTATTGATTTCGGCAACCAACTGCCGCCGTTCCTCCAAAGAGCCGGCTATGGTGATATGCAAGTCTTTAGTTCTTCCTTGCTCATGTCCAGGTCTTGCAGGGTAAGATCGAAGGCCTTTTGGGCTTGGTCTCTATCGCGCAGGGCATTGTCTCTTTGTTCTCTCATTTCGATCATTCGCTGATTTTTGTCGTTGATTTCTCTCTTTTGAGCAATCAATGGCAGTTGGTTCTGTCTCATGTATTTGCTTCCCTTTCTTCCAACGTTTCTTGCAGCTCCTCGACGCGTTTTTCTAACGCAACCCTTTCGTTCAGGGTTGCCAACCTTTCTAACGCACTTCGGGTAGCTAGTTGAAAATCTCTTAATCTCGCCACGTTACCCCTAACTTCGCCATTTTTGTCGAAAAGGGGCTGTGGTTTCGTCCAGCGGTTTTTGTCAGGAAATCTCAAGGTCTTGGACGCTTATGAGGACTTTGTTTCCGCGTTATGTGAGCCTTACGTCGTCAGCCTCGAAGCGGGAATAGCGCTGCCTTAGCTCTTGCGTTGCCCACTCTACGGTTTCCCGACGCGTCTGCTTCCGGCTCGCCCAGTTTTGAAGCTCTATGTGCTCACGCGGAAACGTGTACTCGCGTGCTTTGGGATGTCTTAGGGCCTTTGCAATCCTATCCCTTAGGGGAATCGTCGACTTGTTGGGTGGGGAAGCAGCGGTTCTTCATCACCGTCGTTAATGTCAGCCTGACCTTCCTCAGTGGTGGGATCGAATTCGGGGTCTGTTCTTTCTACTTTCCATTATATATGATAAGCTCAAAGTTAAACCCCAACGTATTACCTAAGCAGGTTGGCGGACTGAAAGCAGAACGCACCTTTCACCGGGTTACATTCACACCTTCTAGCGCAAAAGCAGGAGAAACCTTGTACGTAGGCGTGCCCCGTCTAACGGATAACCTAGTCTTAGTTCCTGGCACCTTGGCGCTAAGGTTCGACCTAACAATACAACCAAGCACCAAGGACAAGCGCTATACCGTCAATAATGTTGGGTAGGAACCTCGTCTCTAAGATGAGAATCAAGTTCGCAGGGGAATCCCTCTTAGACTTAAATAGGTACGATCTGTACACCACGTACAAAGATTTATGGTTGACGGCCTTTGACCGTGCACAAAAGATAGAGCAGGGAATCGGAAAGCGTTATCCTTCGTAAGCTTCGCAGCGCGACACCAACCCGGCGCCTACTGACTTCCAGGGAGCAACCGCAGAAGTAGAAGACGCACACATAGGGTAGTAAACTGCGTACGGTACCAAATACGTCTATCCCTTTGGACTTTGAGGTGATTACGAATCATGGCGCGTATTATCCCAGACAGCTAAGTGAGTTACAGTTTGAAGTAACCTGGCGGACACTACGAATGTCATAGGAGGCATGGACAGCGCAATCAGTGGAGCCGTGGCATCCCTATTCTATCACCAACTGAGAGCTGCAGTATGAGACCGTGTACAGCGAAGATTTAGCACGGTAGCGCCGGTATGGAATACAGCTCCAGACAAGGCATTCCTTTACGACCACGTAGTGATGTATAAGACATTTAGCTTCCTGGATAAGACGGATGAGGTTATCAACCAAAGCATTAACCTCCCCCGAAGAAGTCTCACGGGGCTGATGTTGGTGTTTGCCAAACCCTACGAGGCCGGCAAGCGCGACTCAGAAGCCTTCCATAACCCCAACATTACTAACGTCGGGGTAACATAAACGGGGTCCCAAACAAGGTATACTCCCAGGGAATAAAGCCTGCAGACGTGTACAGAGAAGTAAAGCGTAAGTTTGGCGACCAGGTAAGTCCCGAGGAATTCTTTAAGGACAAATATGCGTTATGGATTGACATGCGCACCTATTAACGACGAAGACCTACATGGTCAGGGCTTGCGGTGGTAAATACGCAGGATGGTATAACATTGGAGATCAAGCGCACCAAGAACACCGATGCCGGCGACGGCGACAAATAAACTGCTACGTCTTCGTCGTGTCTGACGCGCAACTGAGCGTAGGAAATGAATCAGCTAAAGAGCGTTGCTTATTAAAATATTTGCCTAATATACCATGTTACGCGTATTCGAAAATAACGACACCAAACTGCAATGCATAGTGCAAGGCAACGAACTGTACTTTAAGGCAAGGAGGTGGCGTCTGCGTTGGGCTATGAACGCCCAAAAGATGCGATTAAGGTGCACGTTCGTGAAAATTATAAGAAAAGGCTTAGCGAACTAGAATGGAGGTGAATCGCCTCCCTTCCAATTCACACCCACATTCCCTGTACGTAACGAATCTGGGTTGTATCAGCTGATATTTAGCTCTAAAATGCCAAAAGGCAGAGGCATTCCAGGATTGGGTGCTCGAGGAAGTTCTTCCGACATTAAGAAAGACTGGTAAGTATGAAATTGAACGGCGCTTCAACACCGCGAACAAAGTTAGTCTTTAAGATCGAAAATGAATTCGACCTGCATAAAAAGGTAGTGGACTACATCCGCAGGTTTTACCCCCAAATGCCTCGTGACCCCTGGTCTAGGTGAACTGCAGGATTCGGACGGTAAACGCATAAAGTTGCTGGCATAAAGGATATCAACGAGGACAGCCCGACTTAATGATCTTGAATGCGCACAACACATTACTGTGGATTCTGCATAGAGCTAAAGACCCCGAAAGGCAATGGCAGGTTATCTGAGGATCAGCAACTACTCTTACAGAGGTATGAAGAAAAACGGCCATAAGGTGCTCATAAGCAGCGACTACGATGTCATTTGCAGGGAGATCACTGCGTATGCTGAACACTACGAATTCCCTGCAGGTGGTGTTGTAAGGGCTTTAAAACCTCGGAGACTTTGGCAACACACTTAAAGATATTTCATAGAATATATGGACAAGGATAAATTTAACAAGTTAAAGTTCATACAAACGCACTGGCGCGATTTGGTGGTGGGGGAAATCTACGAGATAAAGAATTACGTGGTCTTTGAAGACTTGGACCGCCTGCGTTTGGTCTTAAAGAATAAAAAAAGAACATACACCCTTTGGGCGCCTGATAGGATAAGGTACGCCATCGAAGGGCAGGACGTTACCCATGTTATGAGTCATGGTAAAAAGGATGGCAGGTGGGTATTTGACGTAGTCAAGTATGAGCCTGAGAGTCCTCTGCATTCGTAATGTCTGCTAAAGTCCGCTGCGCTTTAGGATCCGCCGAGCACCAATGCCCAACGAAGGATCCTTCCAGGAATACCTTGCCGCAATGAAGGCAGGTGTATTTTTTACGCGGTTTTGGGGGCGTAATGCAGTCGGCAGGTGGTTCGCACCGTAATACAGTCCATATATGAAAGGGCGATTAGGAATCCTCCAAAGAATGCGGCTGCGTAGGCTAGCATATACCTTTAAAGGGGGTCCTTATTTTTATTTATTATTATTAAATATCCTTAATTCATTATTCTTAATAATAAATAAAAATAAGAATGGGATTTGAGACTCTTTGCGCAAACCCCATTCTAAAAGGGTCATCAGAATGTTGAGTATAAGGTTGTTATGTGTTAAGGACGTTTATTTGTCGAGAGCAGTTGAAGATATGTTCCTCTTCTCTAACACAACCACAACGATCACACTCCTGCCTCCAATACTCCCTTTTAGTCCACGGAACGCCTTCTTGCGCGTTCAAAAGAGGGGAAAGTACGGACTATCTTCTTATGGTAATCCTATGCGATTCCTTAAGTAATCCTCTTTATGCGGGCAGCGCGACTCATCATATCCGCACATTGGTAGCAATCCACGCCTTCCAAGTCGTAGCTCCCAAAGAGAAATCGATAGTTGACCTTCATGTGTTCTCCGGTGCGTCTGTAAACGTTGACGACTACTAAGTATCTTATTACAGAAACTACACTGTCTGCTTTGTTCACAGACGCCCCTTTTCAGGTGCTCGGAGGTGTTAGGAAATTCCTTATTACAGCCCTTACAAAGCCCACAAATGCGTTTTGTCTTGATGTTGTCGCATCTTTTGAACGGTACTGAATTCTTTACCACAATCCTTACAAACTTTACTAATGGTTTCTTTGTGCAAACGCCCACGACGAACGTGGTATTGTAGTCTTTGCTTGGTGCTGAACACCTTTTTACCATTGAACAGTTCATTTATACTTTAAGTGTACCTTAACCACAATATAACGTATTTTTAACTTTATTGTTAACATTCTGCAGTGTCTTTTTAAACAGGTCTACGGGAGCATACAGCTGCGTTTAAAAGACACCTAAGAATGTTAAGTGTATGGTTGTTAAAGATATATGCACGAGTCATTCAAAAGACACTTAAGAATGTTAAAGATAAGGTTGTTATATTGTTAAGGATGCTGTTTAAAAGAAAAAAAAGATACCTTAGAATGTTGAGTATAAGGTTATTATATTGTTAAGACTACTATTTAAGAGACGTCTCAGAATAAGGTTTGCGTAAATCCCATTCTTAATGAAAACAGCACATCCTTAACAATTTAACAACCTTATCTTTAACATTCTAAGGTATCTTTCTTTTCTTAGGAGTAACATCCTTAACAATTTAACAACCTTATACTCAACATTCTGAGGTGTCTTTTAAACAGCATGCGCGAACATACTTAACAATTTAACAACCTCATACTTAACATTATGAAGTGTCTTTTTTAAAACAGCTCTACAGGGGATATCGCATGAAGTCCTGCACGCTTTCTTTTGCCCAACCGGCCATCGTCAAAAGCGCACCAAACCTTTCCGCGCGCTTCAGGCTGCACATTTCATCGTACAATTCCTGCACGCGCTCCCCCAGCCGATCGATCTCCTCCCTTTGCATTTCTATGGTGTCTCTTTTATCCTTTGCGTCGCCGGCAATCCTTCTTACTGCGTCCACTGGGTCCATCGTATATATAATGGATCCGAACCATATTCCCTGCAATGCCCTGATAGTAGGACCCACCGGCTGCGTAAAGACCCAATTCGTAGTGGAGCAGCTATTAGGACCCTTTAGATACCGCTTCGACTATATTGTGCTATTATGCCCCACCTACGTGAATAACCGCACCTGGGAAGGCATAGGAGTGAAAGATGACGACTTCTTTGTGGATATCTTAGATCCTAACGAGTTATCCAGCCATTTGAAGTTATGGCACAAACAATTCCCCAAGAATACACAGACTTTACTCATATTGGATGACATCGCCTGTGGGGACGACGTAAAAAGGCGCACCTCCGAGCTCGTTAAACTCGCCTTTAGCGGCAGACACGACAATATTAGCGTTTGGTTGCTCTTGCAGCAGCTTACCAGCGTCTCTAAGCCTTTTAGGGAAAACATAGGTTCGCTTGTTGTATTTTATACTCCGAGCAAGTCTGACCTGGAAACCATTTTAAGCGACTACGGCGGTGAGATATCCAAGGAACAGTTACACGAATACATGCGGCATTTAAAGACGCACCAACATTCCAAGATGATCTTCTCTTTGAGGTTTCCGTATTCCATTAACATATATGGAGATTGAGCAGCTCTTAGATGAAGTCCCCACACAGTTAGATGAAAGTAACCTTAAGGAACAACTTAACATCCTTGTGTCTTCTGGGAAGTGTAAAGAAATGATAGGTAAGGAACTTACCCATGAGCAAGTTAATAAGTTGTCAGAAGAGGAGGTTAAGAAGTTCCATAAGAGGTACGAGGCCGCCCTTGCAAGTAAGACCACCGACGCCGTCGCAGACTCCGCCATCCGACTTGCCACCAAACTCCTTGGACTTGCGCTGCCCATAGACGACGTGGAGCAACTACGGAAGGACATTAGCGAGGACTATGTCATCGCCCAAGAACTTAAGATAACCTGCGGGTGGTTGTCTTTGAAGTGCGGTAAGTTAATGGCAGTCGCCTCTGTGGCTTTGCACGTAGCTCAGCATGTCGACTTGAAGGAGGTACTGGTGTCTTGGAAAGACTTCAAGAAGGACAGAGAAGTCGAAAAGGTCTTCCAGGCAGCACTTGCTGAGGTACCTGATCAAGTCGCCTCAAGTACTTAGTTAAGTCATCCTTAAGTACTTAGTTAAGTCGTCCTTAAGTACTTAGTTAAGTCATCCTTAAGTACTTAGTTAAGTCGTCCTTAAGTCATTGTCAAGTCGTCCTTAAGTCATTGTCAAGTCGTCCTTAAGTCATTGTCAAGTCGTCATCAAGTTACTTGTCAAGTCCTTCAAGTCCTTAAATATAAGATGAGTGGCACCGAAGAACAACCACCCCTAGAAGATACCAAGATTACCAAATCCAAATCTCCAGGCAGAGTTGCCGCGGGAAAGAAGCTCGCAGAGATGAACAGGAAGAACAAAGCAAAAAAGGAGGAAAAGGTAGAGGAAGAGGAATCCTTTATTAATCCTGGGTACGTCATCGGCGCGATAGGAATTGCTATAGCAGCAGGCAGCCTCTACTTACAATGGCGGGCTACGAAGCCAAAAGTAAAGTGGGAGGCCGCAACATATCGCGCACCCGTGCAGGAGCCTAGAAGCAAAATACCCGTAATGGAATAACCTTCTCGCTTTGTAATATAATGTCGACCGCGTTGTTGAAAACTGTTGAAGAAGCAGCTATTATTACTTCCATCGTTGCGGGTATTGGTTGGGTAGGTAAGAAAGTGCTCAAAGAAGACTTTACTGAAGACCCAAGCAAGAGCTTCGCTAATTTTGCTAAGATGACCGCTGCCGTAGGCGGGGCTATCATGCTAAAGGATTACCTACGGAAGGAAAAGTACCTGCCTACGGCGTAATATATAATGGCTAGCGTGGTCATAGGTGGAGTCGTCGCAGCTTTAGCATTCACTGGAGCTAATTATGGCGGTCAATATTTGGGTAGATTAGTTAGAGGTGATCGCAGCGGAGATTTAGCCCCTGAGAGGAAAAGGCACGACTTAGCGCTGGAGAAATATCAGCGAGACGTGGCGGCTTGGAATGAAAAAAGACAAGCTTACAGGGATTGGTTGGATAAGAACTACCAAGACAAAATGCAGGCGGATAAGAACTTCGAAAACACAGACTACGCTTTCAAACTTTATGCGCAAGCACACCCCGCGGCATTAACGGGGTTGAGAAAGCCTCAGTTTAAGAATTACTATCAGCCTTCTAAGAAACAAAAAGATAGCGAATTGGTCTTCGTAGGAGTTGCAGGTCTGGCAGGAGGCGTGGCCTTGGCGTATTTAGTCTAAGCTGCGCTTAGCCTCTAGTGGGGAACTGTGTTTCCCGAAATATATGATCGTCTTTTTGGAAAGCGACAAGAATGACTTTACCACTTACTTGAATCCCCCCATTAAAGCCCATAAGGTTCGGTTGGTTAGTTGCTCTTTGTACAATTCTTGGTATAATGTAATTAATGGCTTTGTCGTCGGAACTTCCGGCACCAAACCAAAATACCAGATTCCCATTACACCCCTATAACACTGGCTAAGGAGCTAGCAAAGCATGGATATACTCTTACCACAGGATTACCCCATGAAATGACATTCAAGAAAAATAGTGGAAGCGCTAATTTAAAGGACAGTTCATTGGTAGAACTCCTGGGCCTTACTAGTACCACGATAAATGGTCGACTTGACGTAAAATGGAAAGTCGCATCCTCTTATGAAGTCTATTGCGACTTGGTCCATAGTTACAACAATGGAGAAAAGCCTTCTCTTATGTCCAAGTTTCTGCCCAAAGGTAATCCATTCGACCCAATAGAATACACTCCCATTTCTTTGAGCTATGATTTGTCTAATTTGGTAGAAAGCATAAACATCACCATTAAGGTGGACGGAAAGACGGTGGATTTTAACGGGCGAAAGATCAATCTTGTTTTGGAATTCATATAATGGGTCGAACAGAGGACAAACTCAAAAGGATTTACTATGGGCCCGAAGGCTATTGGAAAGGAGCGTCAGCTATCAAGAAACTCGCGACCCGCGGCCAGGGTATCAGAAGAAACGGCTAAGAACTGGTTAAGAAAACAAACCCTCTGGCAGGTTTATCTTCCCGTGCCCAAGTACATTCCCAGGCCCAGCTTCACCGTAAATGCCCCTAATGAAGTTCATCAGGCAGATTTGCTTTTCTTACCGCACGACAAGGTGAGAAGAAAGACCTATAGGTACGCTTTGACCGTAGTCGATATCGCAAGCAGATATAAGGACGCCGAACCCATAACCAGCAAGGATTCTGGGGAAGTCGCAGAAGCCCTAGGTAGGATTTATAAGCGCGTCTTGAAATGGCCTAAGCTGCTGCAAGTGGATGCGGGGACAGAGTTCATGGGCGTGGTTACTAAGACCCTGAAAGACCACGACACTAAGATTAGGAGAGCCGAAGCAGAGTACCACAGGGGTCAGAGCATTGTCGAAAGATTCAATAAGACCCTGGCCGAGCGTCTCTTTGGGTACCAGTATTGGAAAGAGCTGGAGGATCCCTCCAAACGCAACATGGAATGGACTCAGAGGCTCCCCGGGGTCGTCGCGGCTTTAAACAAGGAGGCGGCCAGAGCTACGGGAATGAAACCTAGGGATGCCATAAAAAAGAAACACGTGGAACACAAGTCCTACGTCAGAAGTTCAAGGGCGGTCGGACTGAAGGAAAAAAAGCTACCCCGCAACATAGTGGTCAGATACCTCTATCAGCCGGGGGAACTCGAAGGTGGCAGTAAGAGAGCCACGGATCCTAACTGGCCCCTGGAAACGTATGAGATTTCGAAGTCCGTCACCAAGGAGGGGCAACCCGTGTTGTATTACCTAGATGGCCCAAGTCGTGGATTCGTCAAGGAAGAGCTGCTCATAGTCCCCAAAGACTCAGAGTAGCGCAGCTCCACGCGCCCGATTGCACTCTAGGCATGTCAGTCTTACGTTGCCTCTGCAATGCCCGCGTTTGTTGTTGATACGATCCACGGAGAACTGCTGATCGTCATTTGGGTCAAACCTCCATAGTAGAGGTATGTTACATTTGGCACACCTTGCCCCTTTCTTATAGACGTCGTCCACGCATAGGTCGAACGTCATATTTTTTTCTTCGTCGTGCCGCTTGTAGCGAAGGAGTTTCTTGGCGATATTCTCTTTGGCTACGTCCTCTGGCGTCTTATCGTAGCGCAATTGCGGACCCCAGGCTCTTTTTAACTGTTTGGCATACTCCACACGACTTACGGCGGTGTAGATAAGGTTGCTCGAACACAGCCGCTGGTCTATGATCCATAAGGTTTCTTTTATGGTAAGCCCTTGCGCGCTGTGGACTGTCATGCAATAACCCAAGCGCCAGTCTGGATGGGAGGTAATTCTTTCCACCTTTTCTATGGGTACCCAGGCTTTGTCATGCGTTACTGCGTTCTGCAGTTGGATGTCAGTACCAGGTACCCAGACGTCTCTTTTTTGCATGCGGGTGTCACGCGGCTTATAGCAAACAGGTACGAGATGCGTAGAGAAGCGCTCTCGGTGTATATTTAGCAAATCCTTTTGTATGCGAGACTGTGCTGCGCGTTTGCTGCTCAGCACCAGATCCTTTGGATGCCATGTGTAAAGGAAGTCCTCGTATTTCTTCGCTCGCACACGTTTGCGCAGTGTTTTGCATTGCTCGGCGTCACTGAGGCCCCTCAATTCCGCTTTCAGGTTTCTTACTTGATCCTTGCTGCGGTAGTCTGTGTTAATTTCCTCCGCATGGTCTACGAACCCCTTTAGCCATTCGTGGGGCATCTCTCCGGCTATTGGAGGAGGCTGGCATGGATCGCCTGCAAAGATCACCTGGGATTTACCTTTTAAGAATTCTACGAACTCTTTTAAGATTTCCAGCGGCACAGTACAGATCTCATCCCAAAGTATTATTGGTGGGATGTCGTGGATTGCTTCAGGAACCCATTTTTGGCCATTCCAGCGGAAGAAGCTATGGTAAGTCTGTGCATCGTATCCAAGGCTGCATAGTTCACGTTCTAAACGATGGGTAGGAGTTAACACCTTTACTTTGGGGAACAGCTGCAATACCCGCGTCGTTTTACCGCTGCCTCCCGTTCCGTAAAGGTAAGAGAAGCGATTGTAAGAAATAGGGTCTGTGACACTTGGTAAAGGTTCCTTTGTAGGTTCTACTTTACCTTTCGTGTGGTCACCATGGTAGGTAACTCTTTCCCTCCATGCCTTAATCTCCTCATCTTTTACCCGCCATTGCCCGCTCTCCGCTAATTCGTCTTCGGTGTAAAACTCTTGCATCTTTTCTAACACCTCAGGTTTCACGTACAAAGAGTCAGTAGCTACACGCGGGATATCTTCTTTATCGAACCTTAAGAGCATTGCTAGGAGATTGATGTGCGCGTAGGAGAGCATGCTAGCACGCAGGTGGTAATACTGCGGTCTATGATCTTGGTAGTAGCATAAAGCATTCCATTGGTGTTCTTTCTGTTCGTCTTCGATGAAGTAATTCCACTTTTCTAAGGAAACCATTGTTCCTGCGTCGTGAGCACGTTTGATAAGGAAGCTCAATTCGCCTTCGTCGGTTACCAAGCGTCGCTGCATGTGCTTCTCACCTTCCTTTGCGCCCTGAGTGAACTTGCCTATCACTATGCGGGCGGTAGCATTGTCTTCTGGTAACCATTTGGTAAAGGCACTGTGACAACAGTATGGCTTCGTGGGCTACGTAGGTGAGAAGTTCGCGCTCTTCTAAGAACTTCAAAAGCGGCACAGGAATCCATTCCTTTTCTTGGAGGTGTTTTCCGTACCAGGCGTAAATGATGGGATGTAATCCTTTGGCAAGCTTCCAGCTGGTTAGGCGTACGAACCCAGTTGCTGGAGCGTCGTAATGACCCGGCAAAGCAACACGGAAGAATTGCGAGTCGGGATGTCCGTAACGGCCATAGTACTCTTTACAATCTCCTAGCCCTTTAAAAGAAGCAGGGTAACAATGTTTCATATCCAAGGAGACGTACTGACCTTCGTCGTATTCCATGTTCCATAAACCACCGTGACCGTGTTCTACGCAGGCTTTGGCTATGTCCTGAAACTCCACTGGAGTAGATTTCCAACCATTCCTCTTTTTGGCTGCTAAGAAATCTAGGCTACGGGAACTAAGTACTTCCTCGGAGAAATCCTCTCCCAAAGACTCACAAGCACTCTGTATGCGTTGTTGTTCTATCTCGGGCCTGTATAAAGTACCATCTTGTGTCATAAACTGGGATCCGTTTGCATCCATTAACCAGATAGAATTCTCATGAATCAGATCTGCTAACGGAGACGTCTCGTAGACCTTGATTTCCTTCTTCTTGGGAAACCTTAGTTCCCGCCAGGCGTGTGCATTGTGTTGGTAAATGACTATGGGAGCACCACGACCTCCGTACTTATGAGTTCCGGAGTAAATGAACCCGTCTGTGATATCCTTTACGTGGATGCGTCGTTCCAACGCTGTTTCCAACTTTTTAATGTTGGCAATAGTAGTTCCTGCCTTATAAGTGGCGTTCTCCCATTTCCTAATGGCTTCTCGCCTCTTTAAGGTGAGCTTACCACCACGGGAGGAATCTTCAAAGAACTCCCTTACAAACTTACCTACGCAATTACCAGGATGTCTCATTGGTTTCAACTTCTTTGTGTCGGGCGTTTTCAATTCATACGCCCCGTAAATGACTACGGTAACAGGGTAAGCCACTTCGTAGAACATCATATCAATTCCTACCAATGCTCCTGGGTGCGTATCTTGGTTCAAAACGAATAGGTTCTTCTTTCCGGACGCTCTAATAGGATTACGTCCCTTTTCAATGATCCACTCGCCATCCATGTATTTTATGAAAGTTAACTCCAAACGGTAATTTCCGTCAGGTATTAAGTCGATTATTCTTGCTGCTCTTTCATCGGTCATCGTTTCATCTGTATCACCTTCCATGAATGTTGTAAAGGCAAAGTCGGCATCGAGATTATTCAACACCTGAGTCCTGAGCTTACGCACAGTCTTGTTCTTAATGCTCTTAATTGCATCCATATATAACAGGCAGATCTTAACCATCGTTTGAGTTACCTAAAAGAGCAGCAGTAAGGAGGCATTCGCCAAGGCCGCCGTCGGCATTCCCTTCGTTTTAACGCCTGTAATACCCGTGTTATTCGGGGCTTTCGCGGAGGCGGTCGCGAGTCCCCCTTACTGCTGCTTGGTGGATATCCACAAATCTGTAAATGCCATTCCATTCACAAGTACCACAAACAGGCACAGTCTCGTTGAGGTGAAGTTAAATGGAAGTTCTCATTTCTGCAGAGGTGGAATTGTACTACGATATGTCATTAATCCATTAAAAGATTGCATTTCTTCCATGAAAAACACATATTTGGAAACCTTGCCACAAGATTTGAAATTGATATCTCCAAACAACCTGAGAAAACAAATCAAAGAATTCAGGTAAGTTATTTAGTGTTTATATATACACTTATTTCAATAAAGTTAGTCGCCTGAAAAGCTACAAAGCTGAGACCAACAAGGATTATTGGTAGTTACATTTTACATGTTTCAACCGCTTTAATAACTGTTGATGGATTTTAGATCTTTTACCAGTTACAGTCTCACCTCTTCTGGGCGTCCTCAAGCTGCAAATTGTATCAAAAGCTTTACTTGTTTGTTACTTGTCTGAACTGCTGCCAGTGTCTACCGGAATTCCTCAAGGATCCGTGTTAGGTCCAACACTCTTTACACTATTTGCTAACGATTTACCATCTGTTGTTGTCTCAGGATCGTCGTATATGTATGCAGATGACACAACAATTTTCTGTATCGGCGAATCTGCAGATATTGCTGTCTCTCATCTCAATAAAGCCTTACGAGAAGTTTATAGCTGGTGCTTGGTCAACCGTTTAACACCACATCCAGGAAAAAGCGAAGTGATGATAATTAGCAGGAAGACCATTACTGGACCGTTAGCTCCTGTGCTTCTGGGCAACTCAGTTTTACGATACGTTTCAGAAACGCGTCTTCTGGGTATGACTGTGGACGGCAAGCTTAGTTGGGTACCACATGCGTTGGAACTAAAGAAGAACTTTGTCAACAAATTAGAACTGCTAAAACGTTCAAGATTTCTACCTAAGGATATCTTACGGAACTTCTACTTTAGAGTAATTTTGCCCTCTGTAAAATATGGCTTAGTTTTATGGGGTTCGTGCTGTAATTCAGAAATTTTCAATTCCATCGAGAGATTACATTGTAGGGCAGCTAGGATTATCTTCAATTTACCCAAAGATATGGCGTCATCTGATGTACTTGCATTTGACAAATGGACAACAATTAAGTTAGATTATAAATTAGAAATATTTAAGATTTTTCATAAAGCAAGCAATCGTAGTCTACCAGAATCTTTATCAGAAAGTATTTTTATAAAGCGCAATGGTAAATATTCTTTACGCGGAAATGAAACTCTCGCAATTCCAAGGTTTGAAAGCAGATTTTTAAAGGACTCATTGGTGTATCGAGGCTCAGTTCTATGGAATCTAATAATTTGTAATATTGATAAGGTAACACATTCAAATTTTAAGGACATCAAAGTACAGCTCAGTGCCAAGGACTATTTTATAAATTTCAATTTTGACTCTACTGCCTCGACGTCTCGCTTTAGAAAAAAGGACTTTGTATATATGTAACATTATTTTTATTATGGAGTGAATGTAACTGCGCGGGCTGTTGGACTCGCTATGGGTGGCGGGTGCTGTTCAGATGAGGTGAATGCCTATTGACACGGTGTTCACCGCATTTGTCTGTGTTTTCTGCCCCTGGCGGGTCTAATAGCTTGCGCAGTTTGTGTATGTGAATGTGTGTGAGAATTATATATAAGATATTTAAAGTTATCTAAGTTAATTAGCTATATTTTTACAGATTCATACTTATATTATATTTTATTTAATTTATTTTATGCACGACCCCACAAGCTTTTAGCTTTCAATTTTATCGTGTTTAAATAAAGGTATTCTATTCTATTCTATATTAAAAGTTTCCCATGATCCTCGGTGATCTCAGCTTTCTAGGTTTTTTGGTGACTAACTTTATTGAAATAAGTGTATATATACACTGTATATATATCATATATATATCATATATATATATATCTATCATATAATATATATATATATATATATATATGTATTCTGATTAATTAATGATTCTATGCAACAATTACATTATTGTAGATGCAAGATTTGTGCCAAATGTTTTAAGAATGTTCTGTAAATTTTCCTCTTTATTCTACAATCTCCCTTCTCTGGTCAAACATTGAGAAAGAAAGAGATTAGAAATTAATTATTTATTTGTTCTGGGGTTTACTCTGAAACATCTCATGATGATCTACAAACAATAGATTCATGTTTATTGATTGACGAGTTTGAGCATCAATTGAAGAGCATGGAAAATTATAAGGAAGCCATTGAACATTGCCTTTCTTTGTGTCCTCAATTAGTTCAATATCTCCATTCCTTTGTTGTTCCAATGCCTGGTGACTGGCCAACATGGTACTTCACCAACAAAATAATATCACAAGAAGAAAATGAATCTTCTCCAGTACTGCCATTCATTCCTGAGCAAGGGCCTTTTCATGTCTCACTGAATATGAATGAAGATGTGATCAAAGAATACCACTTTTTCTTTTCTGATATCTATGAAAAAGTGTTTGAAACACAGATGCCAAGGAAACTGAAACCTTTAAGAGCTTATGTCCTCCTAGTGGCTGTTTACTTTGGTTGGCTTCATATCCGCCAGAAGGTGATGACAAAATTTAAAATTTGCAAAGACTTGGAATATGTCTGCATACTGCACATTCTTGAAGAAGTTGTACCCATGGCACTTTTCCACTATCCTGTTTTATTTAGATCAGGAAACCTTGACAATTACATTCCTTTGATGGCACGCATAACTATTCTGTTTATTATATGGGAACGTCACCATTATGACAGGGCCACGTTGTCAATGTTAAGTGACCTATACCATCAGAATCTTAATTTTCCAGAATACTACAGGCTAAAGCAAAATTTTCTCTCTGTGATAACTGAGAAAAAGGTTGAAATACGGCATTCTGCACTGAGATCAGTCATCCAACCACAGAATAATGCTAATGAAATAAGGAATGCAGCAATCTCCATTGCCCAATCCAAGTCCAATAAAACCTTTTACCAATCATTTACAAGACCATATAAAAGAGGCCTGTGTGATCAAGACTTCAGACTCATCAGTGGAAAAACAGCAGAGCTCCTCCTTGAATTATTCAAAAATATTGCTGGTAATATAGGAAAATCAAAACAGATATAGTCCGATAGTACTGTCTTTATCTACAATGGATAATTCCTATTAAATGTTAGGGGAAATTAATAAAAAGAAATATAAAACATATAAACATGTGCTGTGGTATAAGCACTCTGGGAGATACAGAAACTTGGAAAGCAAAAGATTACTCAGCTAGCTATGCATACTTATGTGTACAACAATACATAGACATAGGTGCATATCATTTTTAAATTCCTACATATTTTGTCATTCTAGATTCCAAGAGAGATGAACAAAAAAGGAACAAAATACAAAGGAAAAGCCAATTATCATCTGACTTCCTTTAACACTACAGTAAAATCAACTGCTTTACCTCTGGCCTATAAATCTGAGGACAAGAGAAAACCAGTCAACCCAAGTCTTTTACCTGACATCAGCAAATTTCGTGACAGTCAACATTGTAACATTCAAAATCATCAAAACGTACAATGTATGGCTTGTGGCCATACCTACCATGCTGAATGCTGTGAAAGATGCATAAATTGTGAAGCGTTTCTAGTACAAACTGCAGGTACACTTTCTGAGGCTTTCAATAAATCCCTCTTGGAAAAGACAAAAGAGTCATCAACAACAAGTACTGCCCAAGAAGAAATAACAGAGGATGACAACGTGAATAATAGTAACAATCAACATGATCCCGAATTCTATGATTCCCCAGAGTTCCAGCAGCAAATTGATTCTGTTCTGGACAGCTTTGATGTACCACAGCTTGATCAATTTCAACAGCGGTCAGCAAATACTTCTAGTGCTACAGCTACTTTATCCAATTCTGCACAACCTCAAGCTGGAAACAATTTCAGGATTCAAATTTCACTGCAAAGAAATAATGGATTTAATTTGTTCTATTTTCCAGAATTTCTATCACAATCTGACTTCAACAACAGGCAAGGTTCTAATGCATGTACATTCATCTCTCTACTACTTTGTAAATCTTTCATGACAAATAGGAACAATCTTCTTTTTAATCCCAATGTCTGTACTCTCCCATCAAGTTGGTTTGGTCAAATGGCTCTTCAAATTGTCAAAAACCAAATTCATGACAGAGTCACAGGTCAATGACCAATCAATTTTTCAGTAACTGAGGCCATCCCTCATGTCAGACAGCAACTTGGAAATGTTACAGTGGAAGAATCTTTTGATTTGGAATTCTGTCTACAAAACCTGAATGTGTTACACTCCTCTTTAGGCTTCTACTTGCAAAGATTGACTCATGAACCCAATGTAGCTGCTATCGTGATAATTAATGACCTAACTGTGTCATTTGTTGGTTCTGGTCAAGGAGTTATCATCATGGACAGCCATAAACATGGCAATTATGGGGCTTTAGTTGGCCAGTCAGACATTGCTCACACAGAGGAGTTCTTGATTTGGTTAAAACGTATCATCAGCCCACGAATTAGTCTGTGCACCCTGACGTTCATCCAGTTTCACTGATCATCCATTCCATTCTACTCATTGACAAGAAATAATAATGTCATACCTATGTAAGTGAGCTGAGAGGAACGACTTTCAGAGCACACAGATTGACTTGTGAGCCTATAAAGTTCAGGGTTTTCTTTAACTTTTTTAATGATAGAGAAGATCATGAACTAGCCGGATAAAATCATGTCATGACGCAAGACGCTGGTAA
Source organism: Actinia tenebrosa (assembly GCF_029948245.1). NCBI lineage: Eukaryota > Metazoa > Cnidaria > Anthozoa > Actiniaria > Actiniidae > Actinia > Actinia tenebrosa. The sequence continues at coordinate 19,763 of NW_028292606.1, forward strand.
TTTTAGCCGGAAAATTTTGATCAGTTACCAGAGTATTCTGCGATCTGAATCACACCCTGAAAGTTATTAAATAACTGTAGTTCATTGAATCAAGGATGTGAAGTATGCAGATTATTAAAGCTTAAAGTTAAGTACTTAGGAGGAAATAATTTCCAAAAATCTAATGAGATGAGCTAGGAAAATGATGTAAAGATTCGAAAAAGTTGGTCCAGTTTGCGTACGTATATACCAGATGGGAAGCGTATCGCATTAAAAAAATTCTCATCATTGCCTGCATATTTACTTACCAAATATATCCTAACATTCATCATAACTTTATTGACAATAATAATTAACTAACAATTCATTATAATATGAGACGTGATAAGAATATTGCTATAATTATAAAACAAAAAAAGGAGAGATTATAAATATAAAATAACAAATATATATCATATTTACTTATTTATGTTATCTAAGAAAACATATTTGTAAAATAAATTAATAGCTCAAAACACGAGTCCACCTCTTCACACTGATATAATACTATATTAAAACTATACATTTATTGTTAAAATCTAAATATTTCTAAATTTCCGCTACATTGGCGTTAAGATTAAAGTCATTCAAGAATTCATTGTCCTTAAAAAAAGGGGTTCTTGTCCCCCTGACACACATGTGTACTGACTTAATTATTTCAAAAGATAATCGAGTTCTAATCCATGTTATAGTACTTGCATATCTGTCCCCTGTCGTCTTGGTTAATTTCTCAGTAAGGTGCTTTAGAAAAATCTGGCATTCTGCCCCCATCCCTCCATTTGTACCAAAAACTAAGGGCGTAAAAGTTCCCATATCGACATCGATTACTCTTTGCTGGTACTTTTTCTTTTTTTCGCTTTCTTGATCCTTGAAGATTGTAGAAGTGGATTTGTTTTGGTTGCTCTTGGAATTAACATGCGATACTCTTACATCAAAAAATGCAGTTACTCCCTGTGCCCAAAACGATCCAGCTTTGATGTCGAGCCTTGCATCCTGACTTGTGCTAGTAGATTTTAGATTAAATTGTTCGCCATCCAATGGGATAAGCCGTGGGAAATTGAAATATAACCTTGATCTTCCGTCTTGGTATGTAGATGTTTGATTCCACGATCTTTGTTCATTAAAATTGTATATTTGAACGATGAAAATAATTTTCGGCAATTAACATGTGCTGTTTCGACCGCCATTTTGTTTTTTAGGCTGACGCATGCGCAGACGTTTGACCGCGGTGTTGTGTGACGGTAGTGTAGTGCATGTTTACCTTCTGGTTCTTTCGTCTTGCTAGTTTTTTATAGCTTTTTACTTTAAAAGTTAAAGCAGTCTTTTTATAAACAGCTCTATATTTTTATCACATTCCTTTACGAACACAATGGCGATGGGAAATAATAGTTCAGATTAACGGATTCAGTATGTTTCAAAACTACTGGAGGAGGCTTCCAAACTCTTACGTGGTGGCTCAAGTGATTCCAACTCTAACGCCGGTTCTTGTAGCTCTGCTCAAGAGGTTGTTCAGAAAGCTAGAAAATTACTAAGCGCTAGCATATCAGGTGGGGTTTATCGAAGACTAAGTCGATCTTAGAGCCACAGCCCCATACACAAGATGTACTGCGGAGTCAAAAAACACGCAACCAAAATCCAAGAAAGACAAAACCAAAGCCATGGAATTTGCCTTGATTAAGTGTCAGAATTATGAAGAAGAAGAAGAAGACTACAATTTAAAGTGGGACTCCGTTATTGCAAACTGTATGGTTATGCTTTCTGAAGAGGATGACGAAAAATCCATCAGAGAAGCTATCAGGCAGTCCCTTCTCAAGAAATTCCCAATTACTGGCAAGAATGACTTTGGTTTCGTCAAAGTCTGACAGAAAAAAGTGTCTGTTTTGGAACTTGGTCCCAAAACCGAGTCCAATTTTTCTGTTGTCAAGAAACTAGCAGGGCAACGTTTGTTGTACGTGGAAGTGAAGGAAGGCTTTCAATTTCTTTACTCTGAAAAAATTGATGACCCAAATGATGAAGACCTAATGAAGTCTGCCTTAAAGCAAGAAGAGAGCCATAGCAAGACTACTATCCTTGTACCTGATAGTCCACCCCCTGTAACAGAAAACAAACCTTTCTTGAAGCAAAGAATGAAGAGGCACCCAGTGAAACTGTCAGTGATAACAACACTCTCAATGAGAATGTCCTAGTACATGATACCCTTGATGACACATCCTATGATACCTATGATGCCTTGATCAAAGAAATCAATGAGAAGTCACTCACTGACCCCACAGAAATCTTGAGGTTTCTACAACAGAACATGATTAAAGGAAGGGCCCTTGAGGTGGTTGATGATGCTGAGACCTCAGTGGGTGAGACAAATTACATCTGTGTGGATCGAGGTAACATCTTATCAGCAACATTTGCTGAATTCGAGTCAAGCTGAAGAACCTGTCCTTGGATTTTCAAAGCAGCTTTGAACATGGCCAAATACTTCACCAGGTAATTTGAGATGTCTTTATGATAACCTTCAATCTTAAAAATTGGAAAGAAGTACAAAAATATGAAGGCAATTACGAAAAGCCTTTGAATTTTTTTAATGTATTTGAACACGTTACTCAAGGATATGTTCTTTTTTGTTTCTGAAACTTGTGGTTGTCTTAGTCAGCTAGTCTTGAAAGTTCAGGTCACAGGCTTACCATCCTAAACATTTCTTTCCACTCCATATAAGGACAGCTTTACTGACTTATATAAGCTCAAGTCCCTTCAAATGTGTGAAGAAGTTATGCATAAGCAAACGAAGTTGAGTGTTTTGTTAGATTATCAGATTATTTACATATACCAAAAGCCCAAGATGAAAATTGCATCAATCATATTTAGGCTCTTTTCGCAACGTCTGACAAGTCTATTCAAATACATCAGATGACCAAAGAAATATGAAAATAAGCAGAAAGGAATTAATTGTTTTCTTCCAAACAATTAACACTAGAATCTGTTTTGCTTCTACGCAAAAGGAAGAGGAAATCAAAAAGGAAGAACGTCTCCAGATGTAAGTACGTTTACCTATAGAGACATGGGAGTACATGTATTGAGGTGTGGGGAGATAATGAACATATGTAACTGAACTAACCATTCTGGAGGACAGTTGGGGAAAATGTCTAGTGTTCATTAATTTAATACCAATATGTTTTTGTCATTTCAGTGATGAAGACAAAGATCTAATTGCATCTGTTTTCAAGTAATAAACCACGAGAAAAAAAAAAACAGGGGGAAGCCCTCAAACTGGGTGCCCCTGTTGAGATTAAATAACGATAGTTTTAAAATTCTTCATGGCTTCAACAAATGCCCAAACTGTTATCACACATCAGGGAGGCAATATGGCCTCGTTACGTACCCCAGTGAACCAGGTCTTAAGCATGGCTTCAGCAAATGCCAATTTGCCATTGTAATGGCTGAACATTTTTTGAAACAGAACCGTTTTGTCGTTAATATTGTTATAATTTATTCGGACTTTTTTCTTTTGGCACTTCCGGTCAGCGGAGTCGCGCGGAAGAATAAGACGTATAAAAAACGTTTTGGGGGAGACGTAAGGCAGAAGAAACCATGTGCCAATAATATAATTTGTTATTATATTTTGTACGTTTCATTTCTACTTCCCGACTTCTATTCATTACCAAAAGGCCCAGTAATGTAAGTAAGGATTTCCTCTATATATTTGGTTGTAATTTCTCTTTATTTATTGTAGTTTTGTAACCTTTATTTACTTTCTTTTTTTTTTTTTTTTTGTAGTTTTCGAACCATGTAATTTTGTGTCGAACCATGTCATTTGTCGATTAAACTACAAAGGCGTGTTCAAAATACTGGGTTTAATGGCTTCGTTTGAACGTCGTGTACCCTAAGGCCTGATAAGTGCGTTACAGTTCGAAAAATTAACGCCATTGTTGGAAATATTATCGTCAATCTGGAAGAATTATCGCTATCGCTGGAAATATTATAATCGTTCTGGAAGTATTATCGCCGTGGTTGGAATTATCGCCGTTAGGACAGGTACCGAATTCAAGATACTTGTATAATATCACGAAGTAGATATCAATTCAAGTTATATTTGTGCCGTTGTTTTGGGTTTATTTGGTGTAAATATGTCTGGAGAAGAAAATGTTGAGATCGTCGAACAACCTAATGAATTACAAGATGAAATTGCCCATCTCAAGTCACGTCGTGCCTTAGCAAAAGCGGCAGAAACAAGAATTATAATAGCTGTGGATTGCTGACTGCAATCTTATGGCAGTAAAGGAACGAATGATGGAGTTTGATCAATTAACAAAAGATTTTGCCGCCGCCCGCAATGCGTATGCTGACCGCATTACAGAGGACGACGAACTTCGGGAGGCAGAAGAATATTGGAAAAAGGCAATTGCACCGGCAAATGAGCTCAACGATGTAGTTGGTGCCTGGATTGCAGAGTTGGAGGATCCAGAAAAGGACCATGGTGAACCAGATGATGAACAAGACGGTGGTGAGAATTTGAAAGAGGGAAACGATGGAGATGGAAGTATTTGCGAATTATCTATTCAAATTTATATAAAAAGCAAGTCGTGTTCTTCGCTTTCGACTTTTCCTTTAAATTGCAAAACATGAGCAATGAATATCATGTGAAGCATAGTAGTGAATCATATTATAGCCTGTGTAAAAAATACGGGACTATTTAATTCCCTTCATAGTCGGTGCATTTGCCGTTTTACAGGAAAAATTTTCAAGGGAAACTGTTAGACATATGGCAGGTTGTCCAGCTTTCCCTAGCAATCCTCACAAAGATTTGTTATTCCCATTGACGTATGGGAAGGTTTGAAAAAGAGATCAACCAAACCAATAAGTTACATCGAACGTGGACATCCATTTTCTTGCAGTATCTGCAAAAAGAATGTAACCCACACTGCGTATTAGCAATGAAAGACTACTATGTTGCCTCGGACAACAGTCGAAAGCAAAAATGCGAAGATGTTGCATTCCCAGCAAGGGCCGTTTGCAAGTTTACCAATTGTCCCATTTAAGTGCTCTTAACAATGAGCAAAAGAAATGCATCACTCGGGATTGTGGAAGTGCAACAGAAAGGACGTATCAAACACTCAGTGTACGAGAAGAGAGCACAGCACATCAACGGTCATGAGTGTCAGAAACTGTAAGACTTCTTTGCAAGCGACGATGTCAGATCAACAATCGCTTATCATCACAAGGTTGCTGAAAGGACAAAGGAAGCAATTGCTTCAGTTAACAGAAATGGTGCAGGACTGACAAAATCGGAAGAAAATTCTTTGTCTTGTAACTCTACAAAGTGTAAAGAGATCACTTTCCGTAAGAGAAAAGCAATAACGACCTTTATGAGCCTATTTTAAATATTCCACAGTGTAAAGATAATGTTATTTTAGGAGTTACTTTCCAACAGGATGGTAAATACTCATATAATGTTAAATCCAAACTCATTAAGGCAAATAGGTCCCTCTACGTACTTAGAGCTTTACGAAAAGAGAGGTATAATCAGTCTACAAAACACTTCCTTTTTTGGAACCTTTAGAGAAATGTTTGCGAACATCAGGTTGAAGAGAAAGAACATTGTTCTCATTGGTGACTTTAACTGTGACCTGCTCAATAATTCAGGTAACAATGAATCCAACCTTGATAGACGACTAAAGAATATCATGCAAAGTTTTAGTCTTGCAAATGTTATAAGCAGTCTAACTCGTATCACAGCCAACTACCAGTCACTAATTGACCTTATCATTACTAGCCAACCATCAAAAGTCCAAAAATCTGGCTCTGTTAATCTTGGTACTTCTGATCATCATCTAATTTTTGCTGTCCTAAAGGTTGCAAGAAGTAATGCTAAGCCAAAGGTCATTAAAATAAAGGATTATAAGTCAGTGGACAAAAATCAACTAAGATATGATTTTGATCAGGCACCTTGGCAATAGGTTGCTATCAATAGACGTCACTTCCGGTAATAGCTCTTTTTTGATGGCTTATAGAATCCTGGAGGTTGTTTTGATCTCTTGTTTTCTGGTTTGATGTTGTGAAAATAGTCAAATACAATAGTTTGAGGACTTATTTTGATGTGTTTTGACTTAGCATCCGCTAGTTGCCCCCCAGTCAACCGCTTGTTTGCCCCCCAGTCAACTCCAAAAAGTCACGTGATTGATAGTAAGCAATATAGCTGGTATATTCGATGACATTGATTGTAAGATATTACTTCTGCTTACTAGAGAGATTCACTTCCGTATATTATGCATGTATGTAATTCATTAGCATAACTGCACCTGGAAAAATAAAGCAGAATAAGTGTGGCCATCTTGTTGCTTGTTGTGGTTAAAATACAACAAATTGACGACGAGGACGGGATCCAAATCAGCCTAAAGTTGGGAGAGAAGGTCCTAAGGAAAAGTTCTCAGCGAAGAAGCCGTCGAATCAGCTATTGTGTCGAAATGCCGGGCGGAGAAGCACCTAGTAAAGTGAGTTCATTTTGCTACGGCAAAATAGCGAAATATCAAAAGGGTACCGACTGGGAAACTTACACTGAACAAATGGATTTCTACTTCATTGCGAATAAAATAGAAGACCCCAAGACAAAGAAGGCAATTCTACTGGCAAATTTGTCGCCGGAGATGTATCAGTTATTAAAGGATTTACTTATAACCGCCAAACCAACCGACGAAGGTACGACATATGATGTTATTTTTGGGCGACTTAAAAATCATGTCAAGCCGGAAAAATCTGCCTTAGTAGCACGATTTGACTTCGATAACCGATCTAGAAGGGACGGTGAGTCAGTTAAAGATTACGTAGCTGTTTTAAAGCACCTAGCAAGTGAGTGTAAGTTCAGTAATGCCATGCGAAATGATCGCCTGAGAGACCGATTAGTATCGAAGGATGGCACTTCAAGCTGATTACAGATCACCAACCGTTGAAGTTCCTAATGGATCCAAAAAGAGCCGTCCCAGTGACAAGTGCAGCCCGAATTCAGCGATGGTGTCTGTTTTTGGGCGCGTTCTCATATGAGATTGGGTATCGCGGAACCAAGGAACATGCAAACTGTGATGGATTATCCCGACTACCTTCACCAGCGGCCCCAAGGGACCGTTTGGACAGTGTTAGCTTCCTCTACTCCACTGTAATAAACACCCTTCCAGTCACTGAAAGGGACCTGAGACGGGAAACCCGAAGGGATCCTGATCTTGCTCGTGTGGACAGATTTGTGGAGGAGGGGCTGGGCCAGAGCTACGCTTGGTGGCCACAGATGGACGGAGACATAGAAAGGACAGTGAAGGAGTGCGATGGATGTCAACAAGTCGCGAACAATCCCGCGCCGACACCATTGCATCACTGGGAGTATCCAGCCTCGCCCTGGCAACATCTACACATAGACTTTGCAGGCCCTTTTCAGGGCCGAATGTTACTGGTCGTGGTGGACACAAGCACCAAATGGCCGGAGATATTCTTAATGAAGAACACTACTGCAGAGGAAACAGTGGCAACGTTGCGCACGCTTCTAGCCCGAATGGGGTTGCCAGAGCAAATCGTGTCAGATTACGGGCCCCAATTTACCTCCGAAGTGTTCAAACGTTTTGCACAGTCCAACGGCATTCGCCATATCAGGGGCGCACCGTACCACCCTTCTACAAACGGAATGGCTGAGCGTTTGATTAAAAGTTTCAAGCGCGCTGTGAAGGCAGACTTGACTGGTCGAGACTTACAGCACAAACTTGATTGCTTCCTCATAGCCTACCGTGTTTCACCCCATGCCACCACAGAACAGAGTCCCGCACAGCTCCTTTTTGGGAGGAAACTGAAGACAAAGCTTGGTCTTCTTAAGCCTGAAGCGAAGAGACAAGTTGATAAAAAGCTCCTCACAAGCGAGACCAAACCCATGAAAGTGTTCACTGTTGGAGACAAGGTTTGGGCCAGAAACTTTGTTAGTGGTGTCAAATGGGTCCTAGGTGAAGTCGTTAAACAGTTGGGTCCGGTGCTATATCATGTTAGTGCCAAGGGCGTGGTCTGGAAGCGGCATGCTGATCAGTTACGGACAAGAGTAGCCAAATACACTGATGATGGTGAAACCGAGGCTGTATCATGCATCATACCTCCACCGATCTTGACAGTTGGGATTTCAACCACAGAAGCAGTTTTGGGTCAACCAAGTCAACTGGACCAACCGGACCAATCACCAGGTGATGTGCCACAACTGGAGCAAGACCCTACCTGTATTGTCGCCAGTGGTAGGCGTGCCAGAAGAAGTACCACCCAAAGTCAAGACTACCAGATCTGGGAGGGTTGTGCGAATGCCCTCTAGATTTAAGGACTTTGAACATTAAGCTATTAGCTCAAAGATAGCTAGGACTTGTTGAGTTTACCAGAATTAGTGAGGGGGTAATTGTAAGATATTACTTCCGCTTACTAGAGAGATTTACTTCCGTATATTATGCATGTATGTAATTCATTAGCATAACTGCACGTGGAAAAATAAAGCAGAATAAGTGTGGCCATCTTGTTTCTTGTTGTGGTTAAAATACAACATTGATGATAGTTCGTATCTCTGGGAACACCTATATGATGATGTCTTAAATCAACATGTACCATCTAGAGAAGTTAAGATCAGAGATAAATCCCTACCATGGATCAACACCTCCATTAGGAAGCAAATGAATCAAAGATATAAACTCTACAAGAAGAAGAGATATGAAGTAAAGAAACTGATGAAGAAGGCAGAAGCTACTTACTAGCACAAGCTCTTTAAGGACTCAAAAAATCCAAAAGAATTCTGGAAACTAACTAGCCAAGTTCTTAGGAAAACTACAGTTAGAACCATTGGCCCAATCATGGACAATAACAATAATACTATAATTGATGACTTCAAGAAAGCAGAACACTTCAATGACTTTTTGTGAATATTAGTGAAAATCTCACTAAACACCAGGAGCCTATGGATACCTCACTTCTAAAAACTCAAATTAGTCGAGTCACTCCTACAATAAGTAGCACCAACCTGAACTGGGATATTGTTAAACAAAAAGTGATCAAACCTGCAAATTCCAAGAAAGCCCCTGGCCCAGATCTTGTATCACCTAAGGATCTCAAGCTACTTGGTGATTCAGTTGTTCATAGCTGCCATGGGATACCTGTGTGCACGGGATCCCTGTGGTATTAAAGCAGGACAGAGCTCGCCATCTTAAATCGTTCTGACTTATTACATGGTGGCAGCCAAATCTCAAAATATCTTAGCCATCCTGACGAATGGAGACAGATATTGCTGAAAACTAGGTACCTCATATCTAGAAGAATCTTTTTGGACGTGTGTTTCGAAAAGATGTCACAGATAAAACCGCCAAAATCACTCGATTTTATGAAAGCAGAATTACAATGGCCAGACTGGAAAAAACGCCACAAAAGAAGGCACTGAAGGAAGTCAAAGAAGCCCTCACCAAAGCCACAACGTTGACATTCTACGACCCTTCAAGGCCTACCGTCGTCTCGGCGGACGCAAGTAGCTATGGGCTGGGTGCCGTATTACTTCAGGAAGAAAACAACGTTCTCAAGCCTATAGCATTTGCTTCTCGCTCGCTGCTGCCTGCTGAAACAAAGTATGCGCAGATTGAGAAAGAATGTCTGGCATCAGTGTGGGCGTGTGAAAAGTTCGACAGATACATCAGAGGTCTACAGGAGTTCAGATTGTTTACAGACCACAAACCGTTGGTACCACTTATCAATGGGTCTGACCTGAGTGCTGTACCAGTCAGATGTCAAAGACTTTTGATGAGAATGATGCGTTACAACCCTCGAGCACAGCACGTGCCAGGAAAAGAACTCGTCATAGCGGACACGTTGTCTAGACATCCAGTCAACTGTCCAAGCGAATCAGATACTAAAGATCATGAAGAAGTCAACGTATATGTTAACACAGTGACTAGCACCTGGCCTGTGTCACAAGACCGCTTAGAGGAATTTAGACGAGCCACTGAAGCCGACACCACATTGCACGAAGCAATTAAGCTCACGATCAATGGATGGCCGACACACGGAAGAGAGATCCCAAACCACCTGCACGACTTGTTCTCCGTCCAATCCCACTTGTCCGTGGCCGACAGACTGTTAATATTTGATGGAAGAATTGTCGTGCCTAAAGCAATGCAACCAAGGATTCTCGAGTTAATCCACCAAGGCCATCAGGGTATCTCCAAGTGTAAAGAGAGAGCAAGCACATCTGTATGGTGGTTTGGCATAAACTCAGACATCAAAGACAAGGTAAGCCGTTGTCATCTCTGTCATCAAAAGAAACCTGCTCAGAAGAGAGAACCGTTGATAACATCGCCTTTGCCAGACAGTCCATGGAGCCGAGTTGGAGCTGATCTATTAACGTTTGATGGAAAAGAATTCCTAGTCGTGATGGATTACTATTCGCGGTACATGGAGCTTGTGCACTTACCCAGTACGACATCCAAAGTCGTGGTTGCCAAGTTAAAGTGCATGTTCGCCAGGTGGGGTATACCGAAAGAGCTAGTCAGCGACAATGGTCCACAGTTTGCGGCAGAACACTTTGCAAGTTTTGCGAAGGAGTATGGGTTCAAGCACACAACTTCGAGTCCATACTATCCGCAGTCTAACGGGCTAGCAGGAAGCGCTGTCAAGAGAGCAAAGGAGATCTTGAAACAAAAAGATCCATTCTTAGCCTTGATGGCATACAGATCAACACCCCAGTCCTCGACAGGCGTGAGCCCAGCAGAAGTCATGTTTAAGAGACCGATGAGAACCATGCTTCCAAGTCTTCCTAGACAGGAACAAAGAGATTACGACGAGGTTAAACTGAAGGAGAGGCATCTACAGTCTCAGCAGAATAACGCATACTACTACAACCGAAGACATGGTTGTGTCCCACTACCAGATCTTCGTGATGGTGACACCGTGAGAATTAAAACTGAGAAGGACGATGAGTGGAGTGAACCCGCAGTAGTGGTTGGGGAGGCAGAAACACCAAGGTCCTACAACATCAAGACCCAAAGAGGAATAGTTCGCAGAAACAGAAAGCATCTACAGAAGGTCGAACAACCAGTCCTAGAAGAGGGTTCCCAAGAAGCTGTTAAAGAACCCACAGTCGTCGCTGATGAAAGCCAACCTAACTCCACACCTGAAGAAACAAGGACAAGATCTGGAAGGCTTGTTAAGCCCCCAGTTAAACTTAACATTTAGTCAAAACACTTATCGTTTTTGTTGCGAGATAAAGACAATTGGACACTGTTAAAACGTTTATTACCTTTGCGTTTCGAGCATGCTAACCACATGTAGATTGTATGGCAGCCATAGCCTTATAGGGTATTTCGAGATTATATTGTTTGTAACCAAAAGGTAGGTCAACTTTATTTAAAACACGCTTGCCCCGACAACTTTTAGCTGATTTCCACAAGGGGCGTGTGGACTAAAAATAGAATTACATCAAAATAAATATATATATATATATATACAGCATAAGCTATTTATCTAACTATCTATAATATGCTTAAAATCTTATTATTTCAATTGTAATAATTATATGTATATAGAGATTTCATGTATTTGATAAAGAAATAAAGAGGTCATGTATTTGTTATGGGTGGGAGCTCGAGTCCATTTTTTGGGAAAACGATTTAGTATTTTTCTGATTTCTACAGTCCTCAGTTAGTGAATTCCAAAGCTTAGCCCCATCATAACTAAAGCTTTTTTTCATGTATTCCGTTTTAGGGAATGGTAACTGTAGCGAAGTGGAGGACCCTCTAAGGTTATAATTTGTGATTGTTTCTTTTTTGACGAAAAGTTCAGAAAGGCAGCTTGGGGCCATATTATTTAACACTTTAAACATTTGCTTAGCTTTGTTTTTTCCCCTCTGGGACTCTAAAGAGACCCAGCCTAAAGCATGTAAAGCTTCAGTGGCGGGGGTGTCATTTGATGTTCTCGTAATTACCCTTGCTGCTCTATTCTGGAGCTTTTGGAGTCTTTTTGAATTCCCTTGGCCGAGGGTATCCCACACTTCGCTACAGTAATTAAAGTGGGGATAAACTATTGAATTATAAATAGAAACTAAAGTATCCTGATCAACATAGTCCCGAATTCTTTTCATGGCCCCTATTCCACAGCTTACTTTAACAGCAACATTGTCTATGTGCTGGTCCCAATTTAAATATTTATCTATTTCGACCCCAAGAACCCTACTATGATGAACCCGCTTTAGGTTCTTATCACTGATATGGATAGAGGGCTGATAGGGAATGTTTCTAAGCTTGTGATGGGAGCCAATTAATAAGAATTCGGTCTTTGCCACATTTAGACTAAGTTTGTTTGCTAACAACCAATCTTTCAAATGTTCCAGGTCATCATTCATGGCCAACTCCACTTCCGGTAATGTCTCCCCAGATGTTGTAAGGTTTGTGTCATCGGCAAACATTCGAGGAGTTGCCCACCTCAAACACTCTGGCAGATCATTAATGTATATCAGGAAGAAGAGTGGGCCGAGAATGGATCCTTGTGGAATACCGCATGTAATTTGGCACTCAGACGACATTACACCACTAAGCTGGCATTTTTGCTTACGATTTGATAAGTATGATTTTATTTGTGACAGGGCATTTCCAGTGATACCATAAAGTTCAAGTTTTTGAAGAAGAACTCCATGGTCCACGGTATCAAATGCCTTCTTCAAGTCCAAGATCACAACCAAATTAAATTGTTTTCTATCCATATTGATGTACCAGCTGTTTGTGCTCTCTAGTAAAGCAGAAGCAGTGGAATGTTGTCTGCGAAATCCAAATTGAAGCTTTGAAAGTATTTTATTTTCAGTGAAGTGATCGTAAAGTTGTTCATAAATAATTTTTTCCATTATTTTACTAATAACTGGCAAAATTGAAATAGGCCTATAGTTGTCCGGCATATTTTTTGAGCCCTTTTTGAAAAGAGGCAGGACTCTGGCCATTTTCCACTCATCTGGAAAACAACTTGAAATTAGGACACTATTGAAAATGTGAGTTAGTGAAGGAAAAATCGTACAGGCTGCTATTTTCAATATTTTGCCAGATATTTTATCTAAGCCAGTGGCTTTTGAATTTGAAAGGCTGTTCAGGAGTTTCAATACTTTTGCATCTGAAACGAGTTTAAAACGTGACATCTTTGAATTACAAGGCTTGATAAAGTGTTCAAAAGTTATGCCGGGACTTGCCATTGTGCTTGCTAGATTTGGACCAATTTTAGAAAAATATGAATTGAAAGCTTCTGATATATCCTCAGGAGAGTTAAGAATTTGGTCATCAATCTTAAGTTCATTCACAATGGTATTTTCTTGTGTTCGCCCAAGCAAACTATTGATTGTTTTCCAAGCCTTTTTGGGATCATTATTTTCACTCGAGATCTTATTGCGATAATAACTTGTTTTTGTCTGACGCAAGGCAATGGCAACACTGTTCCTAAGGGCTTTGTATGATCCCCAGTCATCACACAGCTTTGTTATCATTGCCTTGCGTTTAGCTTTTTCCCTCTCTAGAATTAATCCCTTTATTTCACTTGTCAACCATTGGACGCTGAAGGCTTTTTTCCTTTTAGACTGAATTTAGGCATGTTTATCTAACACACCTAAAAATAAATGCTTCCACAAAGCCCACATTTCGTTCGTGTTAGAACACAAAACGATTTGTTCCCATGGTTGAGAGGTAAGATCCTGAACAAAGCTTAGTTGATTGAAATTTTTCATGTTGCGCACTTCTACAGTTTTCGCTTTTCCATGAGAGCTTCTATGAGGATTTATTTTCCGTATACCAAAAATCAAACTATGGTCACTGGGACCTATGTGAATGACCCCTGATGAGTTGATTTTCTCAGTAGATGAAGTAACAAAATGGTCAATTAGACTTTTTGAATTAATTGTAATGCGCGTGGGTTCTTTTATCAACTGAGAAAGTTGGTAAGCTTCATATAATGACTTGAGCTTTTTGGTACAATTATCTGTTGGTCTTTTCGTTAGGAAACAGCAATTTAGGTCCCCTAGCAGAATATGTTCTTTGTCCTCATCATCCACTGATTTGATTAATTGTTCGAAGCTATTGAAATACTCAATCGGGGATTCAGGTCGATAAATAACAGTGACTATAAAAGGGTTGCTATTTGGTTTGCAAATTTCTAGGCATACGGCCTCAACACCGTCAGGAACTAATTCATTTCTGATTTGATAATTAATAGAGCTACGGAGATAAACACAAACTCCTCCGCCACCACGTTTTCTATCTTTCCTGACGATGTCATAGCCGGGAAGTTTTATTTCCCCATCAGAAATAGAGGTGTCAAGTCTTGTCTCACTAAATCCAATAAGATCAAAAGAATTGAGCAACTTTGAAATACGAATTTCGTCGATATATTTAGGAATACTAACTATGTTAAGAAATGCCATTTTAAAGCCTCGACTTGTTGGGCCACTTGGAATCCAATTTAAACTAGTTGAAAGACTTGGAACAACGTTGCTGGGCAACAGTTTGGGTTTATCAATTAATGAACTCGAGCTCATATTTTGCCGATTTGCCTCAGATACTTCCCTCCCCTTGGCCCCTAAATTCTGGGAAATAGATTCATTATAATTCTTATTTTCGCTATTATTGCAACTGACTTGACTAGAGTCCGAGTTTATCAACGTCGCGTTATTTTGGCTACCAGTTCCAAGTAGGACTTCCAGTTCGGGTCTCTGTTGTTGCGTGACCCTCGAAAACACGCTTGATCTTCGTTCTTGCGTCCCGATCTTAGGTATCCACAAAAATTCCTTCCAAGAGTTTTATCTCCGTTCGGGTTTAGATGTAACTTCGACCCATTCAGATGGTGAGCCTTGATGTTGTTGTTATTGACATAGCCAATCTTGTGTTTTTCGCATAATTCTGAGATCGACTTATTGAGCTCAGACACCTTGTTCCTGATACCTGCCATATTGTTAGTATCCCTTCTCATGCAAACACCCGAGATCGCTATTTCGTCGAACAACGGCTTGAACTCCATAACTAGGTTCTCCAGCTTTCTTTCGATCTCACGTACGTTTTTAATCCTTGTCAAGTCATTCGTTCCACCATGCACTATGAGCTGTTTGTAACCTTGTAAAACACAGGAGCGAATTTCTGATGCAAGGCGATCGATAGTAGCTCCACTCAGAGATCTGACCTCAGTTTTTCTTCCAAGAGCGTTTTTGATTTTTTTCCTCATCTACATGTTTTATTATAGAGTCTCCAACTATAAGGATATCAGCATCTTGAACCCTTTCTTTTTCATAGCGGGCCTTTTGTCGATTTTGGTACTCTTTAAATTGGCCACCGATTAGAATTTGAGCCTCTTCGGCGTCTACTTGCCATAACTCTCGCTCCTCGCGGAGCTTTGGATCTTCCTGCTGTTGGTCTAGTGATTTGTCTAATGATGACTCATCTGCTATGGAGTTTGCAATTTTTGAAGCTTCTGATGGCTCTTCGACTGAAGACAAAGGCGCGAAACTATTCTCAGAACAAAATGTAGTCTCAGTAGTCGCCTGAATATTTAATATGCTGGTTGACTTAGCAGGGCACTCTGATTGGCCGGCTCTATCACTTGACACTTCTTTCCGGAGGTTAATGAGCTCATCCCGCAAATCATTGTTTGAAATAAGCAGTGCGGAATGGGAATCTTTTAATATGCCCAACTCGTTGAGGACCCTTTGTAGAAGTTGCTTTGTCTCATCTAATTTAAATTCTAGTTTTGAAGTTTTGGGGCCAAGAAGCTCATAAGATGTAGAAATTTTGTCTTCGTTTTCACTGTCATATTCACTCTCAGACTCCTTATCTTTATCTTCAAAGATATCTACGGTCCTCTCCATTTCCACTATTTGCTCCTTATCCAGCAGGTCCGGGTTTTCGGCTCTAGCTTCAGTACTAGCCATTACCTTGGTGTTCGCTTGAGATCTCGTTTGCATATCCAAAAAGACCCTTTCCAGCTCAAAATATCTCCTTGCTCGCAATAAAAAAAATGGACTTGTTTCGTCTGTTGTCCTTTCCTTGTCACGTAGTCTAGTGATTTTGGTCCTGTAGCTTTTTTAGCGAAAGAATTGGTAAAAAAAAAAAAGAAAGGGGGAGATGTCATGGGATACCTGTGTGCACGGGATCCCTGTGGTATTAAAGCAGGACAGAGCTCGCCATCTTAAATCGTTCTGACTTATTACAATAGCTTGTTACCTATCTTCAAGAAAAGCATTGATGAAGCAACTTACCCTCCTAACTGGAAGCTGTCTCGCGTCAATCCAATATTCAAAAAAGAAAAACCAACTGATGTAAACAACTACAGACCCATCTCCCTGTTTAACCTCTCAGGAAAGATCTTAGAGGACGTAATTTGTAACACTCTGGGGTGGTATCGTCGTGTACGGGTTAACCATCTACGTCATTTTCGGAGCACCGACGGGTTAACCATTACGTCATATTCGTGCAACCATCGGAACAAACTACTATTCGTGTCCTCTACTACTCTTTTCTACCTCCACTGCCGGAAGTCGAGTAGTCTAATATTCTCGTACTTCACTTTTTTCCAAAATCCCTGTGACACTGTGACACTGCTGGAAGTCGAGTAGTCTAATGTTCGCGTACTTCACTTTTTTCCAAAATCTCTGTGACACTGTGACACTGCCGGAAGTCAAGTAGTCTAATGTTCGCGTACTTCACTTTTTTCCAAAATCTCTGTGACACTGTGACACTGCCGGAAGTCGAGTAGTCTAATGTTCGCGTACTTCACTTTTTTCCAAAATCCCTGTGACACTGTGACACTGCCGGAAGTCGAGTAGTCTAATTTTCGCGTACTTCACTTTTTTCCAAAATCTGTGACACTGTGACACTGCCGGAAGTCAAGTAGTCTAATGTTCGCGTACTTCACTTTTTTCCAAAATCTGTGACACTGTGACACTGCCGGAAGTCAAGTAGTCTAATGTTCGCGTACTTCACTTTTTTCCAAAATCTCTGTGACACTGTGACACTGCCGGAAGTCGAGTAGTCTAATGTTCGCGTACTTCACTTTTTTCCAAAATCCATGTGACACTGTGACACTGCCGGAAGTCGAGTAGTCTAATGTTCGAGCACTTCACTTTTTTCCAAAATCCCTGTGACACTGTGACACTGCCGGAAGTCGAGTAGTCTAATGTTCGCGTACTTCACTTTTTTCCAAAATCCCTGTGACACTGTGACACTGCCGGAAGTCAAGTAGTCTAATGTTCGCGCACTTCACTTTTTTCCAAAATCCCTGTGACACTGTGACACTGCAGGAAGTAGAGTAGTTAATGTTCGCGTACTTCACTTTTTTCCAAAATCTCTGTGACACTGTGACACTGCCGGAAGTCGAGTAGTCTAATGTTCGCGTACTTCACTTTTTTCCAAAATCCCTGTGACACTGTGACACTGCCGGAAGTCAAGTAGTCTAATGTTCGCGCACTTCACTTTTTTCCAAAATCCCTGTGACACTGTGACACTGCAGGAAGTTGAGTAGTTAATGTTCGCGTACTTCACTTTTTTCCAAAATCTCTGTGACACTGTGACACTGCCGGAAGTCGAGTAGTCTAATGTTCGCGTACTCCACATTTTTCAAATTCCCTGTGACACTGTGACGCTGCCGGAAATAAAACCATTCTTGTAGTTGGTGCGAAGAAGTATCGTATTTCATAGCCTTCGCGCCAATCTTTATATTTGCGCGGGAAAGCTACTAGTTCATACTACATTTTACATTGTGTCTTTGATCATTCAAGAATCCTCCTTAAAAGTAAAGTTTTTCAAAAATCTACTTCATCAGGGATCCCTTTACACCTAAATTGTTGAAAAAAGTGAGTAAGATATGCATTATTCATAGAAATTTAACCGTTCTTTCGCATTATAATTTCATATACTTTACATTGTTTGTGGCTATTCACGATATTATACATGTTCAAAATATGGAATAACATTTGGGAGGTTAATCTCAGCCGAAACCCCTTGGTCATTCCCACTTAGGATAAAGCCAAATTTAGTATAAGAAAAAAACTTATAGTCTAAGTGGTTCGTATTCTTATTAGGTATTTATTTCTTTGTAAACCCGCATCCTGCGCCGAATTGATTATCTTAGTATTGCTGGCTTTGACCTACTTCATCTTCAATTTCAAAAGCATAAATTCGCATTATTATAAAATAAGACTTTTAAAATCTTGTAAATTAGTCAAAGCTACATGTGCTGGTAAAGTTTCAATGCTGTAAAGTCATTTGGTCGCGGAATTATGGGCGAACATGACGTGCTTTTAGTAAAAATGTAAGTTGATATGGAGCGTACGAAACCTCGATGGCTGAAATAATAGAATATTCAATATTTTCGATTAAATTCCACAAAAACATACTTGAAATAGAGTTAATAAACATACACAAGGCAAAATCTTTCATCTAGGGTAAATTATTTTTGATTTTCTTAGATCTTCAGATACACGTGACGGTATTGTGTGACACAATATAAAATGACTCAAAACTTTTTCCTGTGACTCATATCACTGATTTCTAAAGCCTATTTTAGAAATGTTATTATAAGTTGTATAGTTTAGATTTTGAGTTTTTGATTATGTCACATGAAAGTCAGCAAATGAATTAGCAAATTTTTAGCTTATAATTTGTTAGGAGATAAATAAAAGGGCTATACATGAAAGAGGGGAAAATTATGTGAATAATGATTATAACATGATTATGGGTTTCTGTTTTTAGGAAGATATAGCCAAGCCAACTATGGAACAAACCATAAAAGAGCTCCATGAAACAGAGTTAAACTGGGCGGAAGTTCTCCCAGAAAATTTACTAGAGTGGTTGGATGTCTTTTCGAGTGCCCATAATGTTGTAAAAGACATCATGTTCCCAGGAATTTTAACGGCAATCTCTGGGCTTATGGCACCCAAGACCACTCTCCAAATAAGTGAGATGGAGTTTGAGCCTGTGAATCTCTTCACAATTGTTCTTGCACCACCTGGAGCAGGAAAAAGCTCCGCTCTTCATGCTGGAGTTGTTAATCCAATAATTCCTCTTGAAGAAACCACAGATAAGCCAATCCTTGTGGAGGATTTCACCAGAAGTGGTGTCTTTGTGCATCTAAAAACAACAGAAGGTCTGGGGGTGTTTGCAAAAGATGAAGTCCATGTTGTGATGGAAAAAATGGTTGGTACAGGGAAAAACACTGACATTGATAAAGACCTCCTGATCAAATTTTTTGATAATTCTCAGTGGACAGTCAACAAGGGTAATACAGCCAAGCGAGATCGCGTTCTGCGCACTGGCATGGCCTTCTTTGGTCTTAGCCAGCCAGACAGCTTCTTTAATATTTATGAGAAGATGGCAAAAAAGGGGAATGGGCTGGTTGACAGAATCTTGTGCTGTTGTCCCAAGCCATTACGCTTGACACGCATTGAAGTAAATGCAAAGGTACAGCAGCTCCAGCAGTATGAGGTGCACAACCTGGAGTCAGTTTATGAACACATTTGCCATAGACATAATGATGCAGCACCTGTTGTTTATACACTGTCACCAGAGGCATTTACCTACTTTGCAGAGAAGGAGAAAGAGTTGGTGGAGGCGCAAAACAAGATTTTCTGTGGGGGGCCTTCTGAGCACCTTCCACAAAATATATCAAAGGCTGCCAAGCTCTTTCTGCGATTGGCTGTAACACTTCATGTGTTTATTCACCAAATGTCGAGGTCCCTTGGAATGCCATCAGCACCAGTAATACCCACCGTCATTGGTGTCACGACAATGAAACGTGCATTTCATCTAGGAAGTTGGTTCCTAGACAACAGAAATATCTTAGAGAAGGTAAATATTATGAAATGTTTGTTGGTCTCAGCTTTGTCAAGGTTTTTTCAGGGGAGAAATTTTATCTAATGGAGTACAGTTGATATTGATGGTTTATTAAGTAATAGGCTCTTTTGCAAAATGTTTCTTGCTAGGTAAGAGATTGAAATTGTACATGAGAACAATGTTAGATGTATCTAACTACACAATTTGGAGTGTTCATAATTATAAATTTGAACATTATCAGCATCAATGGTGTATTTCAAATAAAGAAACTAGGGGATTTAATAAATCGGAGTGACCCTTCTATGGTCTTTGTTGCTATCGAACATAGAAATGACATCAAATATGATCCAAACTCAATTCTTATTAGCTTAAAAGAAGTACATACCTTGAATGTTTGCTTACAGCCCCCATTCTCGGCATGTATCTCTCACATTCACCCATGATTAAATGCATTAATTTTAGAAAACACACAAAAACAGTCTTACAAAGATGTTCTCTGTCTCTTCCTTTAAGATTGTCAGCAATGGAAGAACACCTGACTCATTTGGTACAGCCAAGAAAATACTACAAGCGCCAGGTCCCTTTGTGACCACACGGATGATGTGCAGACTGACACATACAAGCACAGCAGCTGTAATGGCAGCTATGAAAAAGCTTGAAAAGGAAAAGCTTGGGGAGGTCAATGTTGATCTCAATTGCTTTTTCAAGCAACCCCCCATCCATGTAAATGAAGCTAATTTAGAGCTATATGGTATGGACATCATTTCTTATACCAATGAGTTCAGAAAGAGGAATGGCCTCTCTGACAATCAGTGGTCCACCCTTTTGTTAAATGCCCCACAACAGGTGGAAGTAGCAAGATATTTCCAGTAACTCCAACACTTTTTTAATACCAATGAATTTTATGGATATGAATGGATACATTGTAAATACATGTCCTTAGGTAAATTAACGGTTTTGTTCATTATCCAGCTGCATAGACCATTGGTACCAGACGATCTAAATTTGGATATAATGCTTTCACATTGCATACCTTCATTTTCTAAGGTTAATGATTTCTTCATCAAAAGAAATGGCTATTATGATAGATTTTATTTAGTAACAATGAATTTCATGGCTATTAATAGATAAACTGTAAATACATGTCCCAATGGTTTTGTTCGTTATCCAGCTTGATAGGCCTTCTGAGCTTGGATGTATAGAGGATATTACATGGGCGCACAGAGATACGAATTTTATCTTCGTTCGCTGCGCTGACTCATGAGATATCAATTGAACATGAGAAGATAAAATTCGTACCTCCGTGCACCTATGTAATGTTCTGTTTATCATAAAGATATCGATGAAACTGAAATAAAACAAAAGCTTAAAAAATTTTTAAATAGCATTAAGCCGATTCAACAGCGATATCTTCACGTGTGAAAGATATGGTATCTTCCACTGGTGAAAGATATTAAGTTTTCGACACTAGAGAAAACCTGGTATTTCCTCGATATCTATATAATAAACATCATTTATTCATCAAAAGAAATTTTATTTAAGATAAAGCATGCTATTAATTTTGTTTTGTTTTGTCTTGCTAAAAATTCATGAAATGTAATATACAATTTCTTTATTGAAATAGTTTTATTATCATCCAATTATGGCCATCAACAGTAGGCTGAGTTATTTGCACAGGATTAAGCCTTCTTTAATAGCAAATCAATTGTTAAGTTAACAGCAATGAAAAGAATGTACAAGTTGAACAGCACTAATATTTTGGAAACCCACAGACGTTTACTATTATCTGTTATCTGTGAATAGCTGAGCCATAGGTTAGGCTAAGCCTGTGCAAATGAGTCTGTGGTCATAGAAAACAACAGTATTTAGCTTGAACCTTAAGCTCTGTTGAAAAAACGTTATAGTCTTGGAATATTGGGATGTAAATATGGTAATGCAAATCATACTAAACTGAATTTGTACATGTGATAAACTCATCCATACATTCATTTGAAAAAAATGTTATTGAAATGTGAGTTGAAATTACCTGACCAAGACTGTACGGTATCGAGAATATAAATATTGCCTCGTAAATGGGAAGGTAAATAAAACTTGTAAATAAATTTGTGTAGACGTTTAGGCACAAGATCTGTGATTCCCTCTTGTGACAATGTCTGTTGTAATGTATTCAGTAACATCTGACATTGGCAAGTTTAAGTAGCCATCAAAATGTCAAGGTTTTTGTTCATTTTTCAAACCAGTTCAATGCAATTTGCTTCTTATACATGGCCTCAAAAACAGATGCACATTTCCTAACGTGCATTAATTTCCCTTGTATCTGATTGATATTCTTTGGAAAAATACTTTTGATACCCTCTTCATATGACATCTTGCGCAGTTCATTGTAATTGGAAAGGCAAGTATGGGCTCCAATCTCAATCCCCTCAGCTATCATGTGGTCCACCATGCAGTCAAACAGCATACTTTCAAAATCATTCCATCCAAGGAGGGGGGTTATCTTACTTTCCAAAAGAAACTTGACATCACTTTGGTTCTTGTGGCCTTTAAGTTTGGAAGCGTTCCTTACTCTTGTTAAAGGATAAATAGCTTTAGCATTCTGTGATGAACCATATGGATTATCACAGTTGCTACAGCGACATCTGTGATTGCAGCCTTTCATGTTGATGTAGCATAAACATCTTGAAGGTAGCCCACCAACAGTCTGTTTACAAAATTTACGTTCTACATCTTTCTTCGCTGCCCCTCTACCGCAATTACAGTGTTGGCTTCCAATGTCACTTAGCGATGTGTGAGAGGTAGATGGTACATCAGACGAAACACTACCACTTTTAATGCAACTCTTTTCTAGACTGTAGTAGGTACTACTTACAACATCATATCCAAGTAAAACACATCTGCTTGTGATTGCTGGCCCAGCAGGAACAACTGGAATAATGGGAAGGTGCTCTAAGGAAGAAAAGATCACAAAGCTGATCTGAAGTATCTTTGCACAAGCAATAGCTAGTAGATTGCCCAGTTCACCTGAAAAAGAATAATTTATTGGTAAGGACTGGTTTCAAGGTACCATTGAAAAAAAAAAAAATGGCCAAGAAGAAGTTTTTTCTTAAAGGCTGGTTTTATGTGACCCACCTTCTTATTTTGCAATGATGTTGCATGGCTCATCCCCATTTTTCAATTAAAAATATGGAATGGTCCACTTTTAATTTATGATTTATACATTTACTGTAATGCTCCAGGCCTTTACTGTGAATAGTGTTTCTTAGACCATGCCATCCCTTTCTGAATGCATGAAACCAGTGAGCCACTCCCTTATTTTTACTGGACTTTAGACCAGTCCCTTAGAATACAATATCCACTTGGAGCAATCATTAGCAAAAAGAAACAGAAAAGGAAAGAAGGCAGAAGGCAGAAGGCAAGAATAAAGAAAGAAATGGTATGAGTAAAAAGGCAACAATTAGCTGTTATTAAAGAAAAAAATACTTACCAATGAAATAGCCATTCCTTGTGAAGTTTTGTGTCTCTTCTGTAAAGTTCAGTTCTGATGTTATCAATAACTTCTGATACTCTGAAGAATTGTGTGCCCATTCCTTACTTACTTCAAGCCGTAATTGTTTTATACTCATCATCATCTTGTCAGGATTTGTAATGAAGTTAGTGCTGAGAAGTTTTGCTTGAACTTCATCATATTCCTCACTAGGATTTGGAAGCTTATCAATCAGTGACTTGATACTAGTTATTACTGAGAAAAAGAAGCTGTCTTCTTGTTGTAGATTTGCAGGATGTCCATGAAGCTTAAGGTTGAACTCTGATAACAGCCTCTCCAGGGAACATCTGCTTTCCTGTGGGTCTTTAACCATGGGATATTTGTGATTGCTGAATAGGGTCAGTGTACATGGCATCAAATGAATCAAACGGGTGTTGATTGATCTTGAATTATTCATAGTTGTGATCTCCTCTTTTACTAGCATATAGTTGAGACATTTTGTTAACACTTGCTTCAAAGGTTGTGAAATATCTGAACCGCATGTAGACTGAAGGACACGATGCATTTTAAATATATCTGTATGTGCTTCAAGACCATCCAAAATCCCCTGGCCCACTGTACCCCTGAAATGTGCGGATGACACGATTCCAAAACTTTCAACTGGAGGATTGCAACGAATGGTTGGATTAGCATAATATGATATCGGGGGGATGACTCCTTTAACAAATTTGTTCTCTTTCCTTTCATTCCACTGATAAAAGAAGCATGTGAGCAATGCAAGAGCTGATTTGACACCTAGTCTGCTTCTAGATACTATATGTTTCAAGTTCCTGTGTAGATTTTCATTCCTTTCTGAACCTGCTCCAGGAGGAATGTCTGACAAGCAGCCACTTTGGATGTGTTTCTTTAGGCACTCTATTTCGTGGAGCACTGCAGAAGTAAGAACTTTCTCATCTTCACCATGCTTCACGTTAGCCCATCTCTTGATGAAAGCATTCAAATTTTCAGAGATCTGTTGTGGAGATGGTGTTTTTTCTTTCCTTTCTTCCTCTTTATCAGTGTCTCCACGAAAGACATTTCCAAAATCAGTAATGCAAGACCTATTCATATAATGATTTGCCTTTTTAGACATTTTCTGGGTAATTCTTGCGATTGCATGAAATAGATCCAACTTGACAGGTATATTAGTTCCAAAAACTCTCTCCAACTTTCCTCGGACGTGACAACAGTTGTCAACATAAATGGCGTCTAAAATTGAATTTTGATTATCAAGTCTAATCTTAAGTGCCTTTAAAATACTATCTACATGGTCAAAGGATGTTCCTTTAGTCAACTGCCAGGCAAAAACTTGACCTTTCTCATTTAGCACACAAAATAAAGAATCATATTGTGTTACCCATTTATTGTCTGGTAATTTAATGCCAATGTTTGCTGCTACTTTAAAGGTGTGATCTGCACTAATATGAACAGCAGACAAGTCACACATTCTTTTCGCATAAA
The DNA here is from genome assembly GCF_029948245.1 of Actinia tenebrosa. NCBI lineage: Eukaryota > Metazoa > Cnidaria > Anthozoa > Actiniaria > Actiniidae > Actinia > Actinia tenebrosa. The sequence continues at coordinate 44,588 of NW_028292606.1, forward strand.
ATATTTTGTTCTCTTCGTAATGCAGAATGAAGCACCCAATGATGATGTCATCTGATGGGAGTTCTACCCAATTTTCACATTTTGGGAATGCATCTATGTCAACATCTTTACTATTCTTACCGTTGCCGTGTTCTTGAGTCACATAGCATTCTACTTGTCTACTAAACTTACTTTCCCTTACCCAGTGAGCATCATAATACTCTTGAGCAATGTTACGTTCAATTTCTGTAAAGTTCAGTCCTGCATTTGCCAAAACGGTAACGGCACGTGAAAGTTCCGTGGTAATCCCGCTTTTGTGGGATAGAAAAAATTGTAAACATTCAGGAGGGATGTTGTCCATTACAAGTGGATCATGTGCAATCAGTTCGTGTCCATCACTACAGGTATACACACGACTCACTAGCAAAACAATCTCGTCTTTACCGTAGATTTTCCTTGGTTCATTCCTACTTCCGACACAGTTTTTCCATTTACCTGCTTTAAGAGGAACAGAGTCGGTGGCATGACAACTTTTTGGGCAAAACAAATTCCCAGAAAGGATATTTCGAAATTGTAATAAGGGATCCCAAACGATCACAGGAGGTAACAAATAATCTGCTGGAGATGGCGGTTCTGCATTCGATGGCAATACTGGCGGTGGCTTGATGACTTCAGGACCATGTGGGCATCGCTCGTATGCATTCGTTACCTCCAATAAATATTTCTTTACCTGTGGAAGTATAACTTTCATTCTTTCCTAAAATATAAGCACATGGATGATAGCACATTTCAAATTTCAAGATGGCGGAAAATTCACTCAGCACGTGACCAATAATGTATACTGATTGGGATCCCTGTTTGGAAGACTACTCGACTTCCGGCAGTGTCACAGTGTCACAGGGATTTTGGAAAAAAGTGAAGTGCGCGAACATTAGACTACTTGACTTCCGGCAGTGTCACAGTGTCACAGGGATTTTGGAAAAAAGTGAAGTACACGAACATTGGACTACTTGACTTCCGGCAGTGTCACAGTGTCACATGGACTTTGGAAAAAAGTGAAGTACGAGAACATTAGACTACTCGACTTCCGGCAGTGTCACAGTGTCACATGGATTTTGGAAAAAAGTGAAGTACGCGAACATTAGACCACTTGACTTCCGGCAGTGTCACAGTGTCACAGGGATTTTGGAAAAAAGTGAAGTACGCGAACATTGGACTACTTGACTTCCGGCAGTGTCACAGTGTCACAGGGATTTTGGAAAAAAGTGAAGTACGCGAACATTGGACTACTTGACTTCCGGCAGTGTCACAGTGTCACATGGATTTTGGAAAAAAGTGAAGTACGCGAACATTAGACTACTTGACTTCCGGCAGTGTCACAGTGTCACAGAGATTTTGGAAAAAAGTGAAGTACGCAAACATTAGACTACTCGACTTCCGGCAGTGTCACAGTGTCACAGGGATTTTGGAAAAAAGTGAAGTACGCGAACATTAGACTACTTGACTTCCGGCAGTGTCACAGTGTCACAGGGATTTTGGAAAAAAGTGAAGTACGCGAACATTAGACTACTCGACTTCCGGCAGTGTCGCAGTGTCACAGGGATTTTGGAAAAAAGTGAAGTACGCGAACATTAGACTACTCGACTTCCAGCAGTGTCACAGTGTCACAGGGATTTTGGAAAAAAGTGAAGTAGGCGAACATTAGACTACTCGACTTCCGGCAGTGGAGGTAGAAAAGAGTAGTAGAGGACACGAATAGTAGTTTGTTCCGATGGTTGCCCGAATATAACGTAATGGTTAACCCATCGGTGCTCCGAAAATGACGTAGATGGTTAACCCGTACACGACGATACCACCCACTCTGGACAATCATATAGATTCCCAAAGTCTGTTAAGTCAATCAGTGGGGATTCCGCAAAAACTACTCAACAGAGGGTCTCCTACTCCATCTAACAGAAACCTAGAAAGAGGCTTTGGACCAGAGGTTAAAAGTAGGTGTGCTTTTAATTGATTTTAGAAAAGCTTTTGACTCTGTCAACCATTCCATTCTACAGGAAAAGCTTAAAGCAATGGGAGTATCAGGAAACTTGCTGTCCTGATTTACTGACTACTTTTCTGGAAGCCACCAATTTGTACAGTTATGAAGGGAAAAGTCTGAGTCTAGAATAATAAAATATGGTGTACCTCAGGAACCATACTTGGCCCAAGACTGTTTTCTATTTATGTTAATGATTTCCCAGAAGCTGTTACCCATGTATAGCTTCAGATGGAAGCAAAGCATTTTAAGCAGTTTGGCCTAAAGGGCTTATCAATAAATTGAAAACCCTGCGACAAAAGTAAAAGGAATTAAAGGATAAAAAGAAAAGAAAGACTGGTGCTTCCAGCCAAAAGCCGTGGAAGTTCTTTGACTTGATGGACATAATTCTTGCCACGAGAAGCAATGTAAACCCTTCAATAATTGTTGATACTATGCCCGCAAAGTCTGATTTGGATAACTTGAAAGATATTTCACATTTTTCTGTTAATCCTCTGCCTGTGCGCTTTGCTCTTTTACGAATTATGATTAAACTTATGACCTTCAATTGTATTTCAAGAATAAGTTAAGCTATCCGATCATCATCAATATCACTATTAACAGTTTTACAACTTCCTATTTCTATTTATTTCAAGAAGTGGCAAAAAAGTATGGACGAGCATTAAAAATTGTGTTTTCCTCATGAAATTATTAATGAGTTTAATAAGTGTAATTATGTACAAGAAATTTAGATAGAAGTCCTTGAAACCGAGTCAGGAGTACTGAAGATTTACAGTGAAGAGGAAGAATTCTATTGCCACAAGTGCCAAGGTCAAATGCAAAACAGTAAGCGAAGAAATTCATAACTCTGAGACAGCTTTTTTTTTCAAAAAGAATATTAATGCCCTTGCCGGGAATCGAACCCACGTCTTTGGTATTCAAGTACGATGTGTTAACCACTACACCACAAAGACCAACCACACTGGTAACGTAGCCGGAATATGAAATGAAGGGTACTCATGAGGATCCCAGAGCGATATTGTTTCTCTATAGGTAAGTTGAACACCGTAAATATGTACGCAAAGTATAGACATAGTACAGTACTAATAAATTATGCGTTGGGTGAGTGTAATAAAATAGAGAGAATAAGAGAAACATATCAAATGCCCTTGGTGGGAATCGAACCCACGTCTTCGGTATTCCAGTCCGATGTCTTAAACACTACACCACAAGGACCAACCACGTTGGTAACGCAGCCGGAATGTGAAATTTGAAATTATATTATAGCGATTTATCCTATTTGCTATTCAATTATGAAACCATGTAGCTATTGCAATCCAGTGTTATAGATGGGGGCGAACAATTATTTCATAATTTGAGTTTAAATTATTACATAACACCAGAAGATTTACCAAAAACAGTTGATATTTGTGGAGTAGAGGTAGATTGACATTTACATAATGGGCCTATTTTGAGCCACGTCAAAATATTTAATTCTACCCAGACCGAACGGTTCGTCATTTCCGGTCTTAAGTATAGTCGGTTTGTATAGGGTTACATTCAACCTCGTGTGTAGCCTCAGTTGTATATCTTAGCCTTCGGTGCGGACATATTTTAATTTTAATTTTCCCAAATGGAAAGGCGATCTAGAAAACCCATTGACAAAGCGGCTCTTGATAGCCAAGGATTTGAAGGCCTACAACAAATAAGCAGTCCACGTGCGGGGTCTGAAGGACTTCCAAACCCTCAGGGCTCGACAAACAAAACCAAAGAAAGGCTCAAACCGGAGATGGATCAGTCTGCCCTACTGAGACATATAACCGAAGAGATGCAACGGGTGCAAATTGATAATAAGAGGTTAGCGGCCTTAGTAAAGGAAACGCCACCAAAGCTCCCGAGAAAAGATAAGAAAGAAAGGTCAAGTTCTAGAAAAGCGCGCAAGCATTTTGCTTCAAACATAGGGCTTGACGATCTTAGACAAATGGAGGAGCTTTCTCGAGCAGCCGACAAGAACTTGCGAAAGTTTGGAGCAGATATTTCAAACGAAAGTTCTCAGTCAAATTCGTCGGACGACGAATTCAACGACGAAGGCTGGAGGAAGAAGAAATCGTCAGGTAAGAGAGCACATAAACTTAAGTCGGGAAAAACAGCGCGGATCACCACTCGCGTGGTGAACCCACAAATATGGCCACACAGTGAATTATCACTGAGTTACGTCAGCAAGGATGTCGGGTATGACGACCTGACAATTGAAGAATTTGTGGCTGGGTTTACTACTATCATGAGTCTTCGACAAACATCATCGTTAGAAAGTAAAGCTAGGCTTCAACATCTAACCCGACTGATGTACCTGGCCACTCAATTACGAATGGAGTGCAGTGCGCGACTTTCATGGCACTGTATTGTTAGAGATCGAACGAGGGTCTCTCACATGGAGCGACTCTTCTCGCACATGGAGCAACAAGCTCTGATTGGAAAAGTCAAAGCTCGACCCAAAACAAATCGCGATGTCAAGACGGGAAGTGTTCTCTTTTGTAGAGACTTCAACAAAAGTAAATGCCAACACAACAAGGACCACTACGGGATGATAAAGGGAGTTCAAAAGTGGGTTCAACACATATGTGCTAAGTGTTGGACATCAAACAAAAAGATTGAAAAGCACTCCGAGTATTCAGCGGAATGCCCGTTGTTCGCAGCTGAAGCGGCAGGTCCCCTGCCTACGGGAAAATCTTTTCCTGGATGACTCATTCAACTTTATGAACGGGACGTTCGAATTGAACAACAGGACAAATTATTTCAGGACAACTTATTTCAGGACAATTCATTTCAGGACAACATTGATAACGTGAATTCATTTCAGGACGATTCAGTTCAGGACAATTCAGTTCAGGACAACGTATTTCAGGACAATGTATTTCAGGACAATTTCTTGCAAGATGATAGATTACAGGATATATCAACACAGGACCTCTTACAGGATATTAACAATGTACTCATTCAGGAAAGAGTCTCACGTGAAAAGTCGACAAAAGGTTGTAATTTTGTACGTCTTCATGAGCGCGTATCGCAATTCTCGGTTCCTAATTACAGGGGAGCACGGATACCAGTGCCGTCTAATTTATCAATGTCCACTTGGAGATTATTTTTGCGTAATTATCATGACTCTGTTATCTGTGACCTATTGGAATTTGGATGGCCAGTTAACTATGATTACTCAAATTTCGAATTTCCGGTGGGCGATAAGCGAAATCACAACGGCGCCTTGTTATTTGACATCGAAGTAACTCGCTATTTACAACAGCAGTTAATTAAGGGAACAGTAGCAGGTCCGTTTCTTTCATGTCCGTTCAATAATGGACAAGTTATGGTTTCGCCTTTAAACTCAGTTCCAAAAACAGATAGCGATGACAGGAGAATAATTCTGGATCTCAGTTGGCCCTTACGGGCATCGGTTAATACGGGCATTCCTATTGATACCTATGACGGGGAACCTTGTTTGCTGACATATCCCTCGGTTGATACAATAGCGGAGCTAATACAACAATCTGGACCAGGATGTCTCATCTACAAACGTGTTCTAAGGAAGGCTTATCGTCAATTCCCAATAGATCCTAGAGATTATCCTTTATTAGGATTTCGATGGTATGACTTATTGTATTTTGATGTCGTGCTACCCATGGGACTTCGAAGCGCGGCTATGGCTTGTCAGCGCGCCACGTCCGGTGTGTCATATACACTGCATGAAATATCGGATTCACTATAGGATTAATATGATGTAAATATTAAGCAAATACCATATTTGCTTGTATTTGCCCATATTTGCGACAGTGCAAATACGATGTTCACTTTATATTTGCTATAGGTTGTGAAGATGGTGAATACCACATTTGCTACACATTTCCCTTAGGGAGAAAATGTGAGGGAAATAATATATTAGCACTATATTTAACATCCATAGAAATATGTAGCAAATGTCATATTCACTTCAGATTTGATGAGCCTCATAATGCAGCAAATGTCATATTCACTTCAGATTTGATGAGCCTCATAATGCAGCAAATGTCATATTCACTTCAGATTTGATGAGCCTAATAATGCAGCAAATGTCATATTCACTTCAGATTTGATGAGCCTAATAATGCAGCAAATGTCATATTCACTTCAGATTTGATGAGCCTCATAATGCAGCAAATGTCATATTCACTTCAGATTTGATGAGCCTAATAATGCAGCAAATGTCATATTCACTTCAGATTTGATGAGCCTCATAATGCAGCAAATGTCATATTCACTCTAGATTTGATGAGCCTCGTAATGCAGCAAATGTCATTTTCACTTCAGATTTGATGAGCCTAATAATGCAGCAAATGTCATATTCACTTCAGATTTGATGAGCCTCATAATGCAGCAAATGTCATATTCACTTCAGATTTGATGAGCCTCATAATGCAGCAAATGTCATATTCACTTCAGATTTGATGAGCCTCATAATGCAGCAAATGTCATATTCACTCTAGATTTGATGAGCCTCGTAATGCAGCAAATGTCATATTCACTTCAGATTTGATGAGCCTCATAATGCAGCAAATGTCATATTCACTTCAGATTTGATGAGCCTCATAATGCAGCAAATGTCATATTCACTCTAGATTTGATGAGCCTCGTAATGCAGCAAATGTCATATTCACTTCAGATTTGATGAGCCTAATAATGCAGCAAATGTCATATTCACTCTAGATTTGATAAGCCTTATAATGCAGCAAATTTCATATTCACTTTAGATTTGATGAGCCTCATAATGCAGCAAATTTCATATTAACCTTTGATTTGATGAGCCATGTATTGCAGCAAAAATCATATTTTTTCAAATTTGAAATGATAACATTGATAACTGATAAGGATTGAAAAAAATTTATTTAAACTTCTATGATAAAATGTTTCAGCACTCAATGAAATTCCATGTTAAACTAACTGTATTATCATAACTAAGTTTAAACTTTCGTTCATTACATAAATCCAGTTTCAGAATTCTTCTAAAATCATAAAATATTTATTATATTTATAAATATTTATATAGTATTTTATTTTTCACAGCGCCTAGAGCAGAACTGTATAAGCGCTTTATAAATTGTAAAAAATATTATTATTATTATAATAAAAATACCTACATTGGAACCAGCCCATTTTTTAAACCTCAAAAATTTGAAATGCCTTAAAAATTTAAATTTTAGGAAAAAAATACTATTAAAATATCAGGTACTCATTTACTGAGTGGGATAACCAGAGAGGGAAATATTTGGCTTGAGGCCAAGTCAGTTAAATGACAGATATAAATATTTTCCTTCTCTGGCCATCGTAATTTGTCATACATTAAGTATGAACTCTATTATATATAATATAGAAACCCACATCTGAACAGGGCTGTACAGGTCATATCATATGATATAATCACTTTTGTTAATTTTTTCTTTAAAAATGTTTAAAAAATCACTCCACATTTTCATTGTTTAAGACCCAAGCTGGGGCATTTTCTGGGGCTTTTCTGGAGGAGGTTGGGCCTTGCTTCCTTTGCATCAACATAGATTTCCCCTTTGGGGTTCTTTTCTTTGCAATTCTCCTATCCATTTTATGAAAAATATTAGAGAGCTCTGTGCTTCTCCAGTTTAATTTTTTAACTATGAGCACTTTAGATTTGGAGTGCTCATGTGGCTCATCATCTTCACTGCCAGAAGAATTTTCTACATCAGATGGATCTGACATTGATTCTTCTGATGACATATAGTCATTTGATAAAACAACTCTTATTCTGTTCTTTTCTTCCTCTGGTATGGACGTGGAAGAATTCAAAGCCTTTTGCCGTTGCAGCCGTTTCTGAAAGGTAAAAGACATTTTTTCTTCATTAAAAGAGATCAACTGAGGGAGATGGGATGGGGAACACATGTGAACTAACATATCAGGGTTCGTGATCATCCAGTAAAATATAATTTCCTGACTTTTCTCTGACCAAACACCATTTTTCAATGACCACAGTGGACACTTATTTTATGAAAAATAATATACCGTAATTAATATCTTCTTATGGTAGCTAGACCAAAGGAAGCCCAACTAAAAATTCTCAATTTAAAATGATTTCATGAAATTCCTGACTTTTCACTGACTTTGGGTAAAATGCAAAAATTCACTTATCAGAGTCAAATTTACCTGACTTTGAACAATTTTTTTTTGGATTTCACTGACTTTTCCCTGACAGTGGAAACCCTGCATATCTAGTTATATAGACTGAAGACATTACACCCATAAAAAAAATAGTGTCATAGTCAAATAGACACAAAAGAAAATGATTAGTGTCAGCAGTCTGATATCTTTTGCAAAGGTTTAATGGATTCACTCTAAATCAGGGACAATATATATAAAACCTTGAATTTGCAATTATCCAGGATAAAACTCCATGAAAAATGTGTCAAGCATGAACTAAGCAGATACACTTACTGTGTTGAGTCTGCTTCGTGTTCTTTGGGCCTTTAAATATTGCTGTGAAAGCTTCTTTTTCTCCATTCCGTACCTCCGTTTTTTTGTTTTAAAATGTGTCCTTATTGCAGCTGAAATCCAAAAGGAATCACTGGAGATTACTCAATCCCTGAAAGGTGCTCTTTCTGTGGGGTTTGCTTGAACAGCACTGGTTTTGAAGGAGGTATCTAAAGAAACCAGTGAAAACCTCTTGTGGCAAGGGAGTTATAAGTAATCTAAATTTAAATTACATGCTTGAGACAGTTCTGTAGCAGCACATGCTAGTCAGAAAATGCAACACCAGCCTCCCCCCCCCCCCCCCCCAATGAAATCAAACAAACCTCTTAACTGTGCTGATGGATAGTTTTTCTCTGTGCTTTGAACACCTCTTGAAATGGCATCATTCACAGATGCATTTTCTTTGGAGTCAAAGCTGAAAGATACAATTATATAAGAGAATTTATAAAACCCAGTTACTAAAAGTCCACTTTCAATAATAACAAAATCAATGGGGATTTTGCACACCTTGCGTGACATTTCAAATATTGCTTCTCTGGTCATCAAAATATCATAGCTGGAAAGAGCATCCTAAAATTAGTAAATTTTGAAATTTTGAAGGAAATCCAATAAATACGGATGAAGTTATGAATTTTTAAAATTGACCTTTTTTATAAGGAAATGTATGTGGTGGGCAACATACCCAAGAAAATTCTCAACAGCTATGGTGGTTTTACAGCAGATCAATGGAAAGCATGGACAATCATTTACTCCATCTTTGCTCTTTGGGATGTTTTGCCTGAGGATGATTTAGAAGTGTGGCGGCATTTTGTTTTAGCTTGTAGCATTTTGTGTACTCCTGTCATAACTGAAACCAAAACAAAATTGGGACACCTCTACCTCATGAATTTTTGCACAGAATATGAAAAGTTGTATGGTAAGGACAAGGTAACTCCTAATATGCATTTACATACACATATACTTCAGTGCATATTAGACTATGGTCCAGTATATTCATTTTGGCTTTTTAGTTTTGAAAGATATAATGGTATTCTTGGAGAATTTTCGACCAATCAGCGATCCGTTGAAATCCAGATAATGAGGAAGTTTTTATCTGAACAATTTGTGAAAGCCATACCACTACCAACATTATACAGTGATCTCTTCAAACCAATTATGAGTAAAATGAATCCCATTAATACAGGAACTCTCTATTCAGCAACATGTGGTAACTCCTCAAGTTTGATCATTGAGGAAAGTCTTCTTTCACTTGGCCCAGTAAGGAAGGGATTATCTTGGACAATTGTACAACAGAAACAACATATCACTTGCTTGCCACCCATGTTTAAACACAGTATTGACATACACTCTCTTCCTTATCTCAAAAAATCCTACAGCACATTTCTAGATAAAGTGAATGAATCTTCTATCACAGTCCATTGTGAAAGGATTTCTGGTATAAATGTAGCTGGTGAGCTATTTGGGTCAAGTGGAACAAGAAAGAGCAGGTCTGGGTTTATTTTAGCAGCATGGTGTGGAGTAAATGGAAGGATAGATACCTCTGGTACTAAAGTCCGACCTGGAGTAGTAACACACTTTATAAGACAGAATGTAGAGGTCGATGGTTGTATGGAAACCTGTATCTTGGCTGAAGTCAGATGGTTCCAAGTACACCCAAGAAGAGATGCTTTGGGAGCACCATTGCAAGTGTGGTGCAATAACCACTATGAAATAGAAGGCCCTGCAGATTTTATACCATTGCAAAGAATTCATGCTAAATTTGTACCTGCGATTCAGGTGCTTAATAATGAAAATGTTTTAGTTGTTTGCCCCTTGCCACGCAAATTGCAATGCTGATATTTTCATATCTTGTTTTAGTTACCATTAAATTTAAACATAAGGGGCAGTTTATTTTACTACTGGGGAGGACATGTGCAGGTGAGATTTTGAGGGTTCATAAAAAAATCATGCCTAATGTCAATAGATCCAATGCAGCACTTTGGGGGGAAGCTTATTGTGGGGGACAAAACAATAGAGTTCCAAATGTCATGAGATTTAATTTTTTTTCTTTTCCTTCATATTGAATTGCTTTGACTTGGCATAAAGGGGTTCATTATAACACCTAAGAATAGAGTACTTGGTGTGATGTACCATTCAGTTTTGAAATATTCATATTAGAGGAGAACACAACAATGTCTCCCTTTCTGCCAGTTTCAGGCTGTTTTGAGCAGCAGAAATGAAGGTATTTGATATTATAGCTTGGAAAAGACATATACTTTGAATTAATTATTCATTATTCTGAAAGGTATAAGAACAGTTTAGACACTTTCCTAATGTTCTTCTTTTTTCTCTTCATATTTTTGTACTCGAATTGCTAGACCATATCTGACATTGATAGGAGCTTAATCAATAGTCGTCATTATTATACCAAAAAAACAAGCATCACCATTAGAAAGAACTAACAAATTTTTATAACACTGGAAAAATTTAGTACTATCAACAGTATTCCAATATAGTTTATTAGCAATCAATATGTGTTCAGTCTGTGATGTCTGACTAGCCCAATTCAAACTTTGTAAACATATGATTGTGTAATCTACAGTATTATAACCATTATCTTTGAAGTGTGACCCTTAAATTTCAAGTGCCATTCGCGCCGACTAGCATTTCACCGACCGTGAATTCAATAACTGAAATTGAAAAGCAACAATAAATTCTCATTCTGAGGGAGATTTTAATTTTTCTTCTAATATTCTAAAGTTTTTATTATTGTTATCATTTTTATTAAAAAATAATATTATTCTAAAATTATTAATTCAGTTTCATATTTTGTATCAAGCAAGGAATGTATTGTTTATTTTTAATTTCAGTTCAATGATTGACTGTTGTTGAAACTAGTCAGCGAACGACACTTCAAACTTTGAGGGTTGCACTTCAACGATAATGGTTGCAACATACTGTTCAATAAAGCTAATAACAACCAACATTTAAAATCATTGGAGCACCAACAAGCCCCCACTTAATATCTGCTCGATATTTATATTATATAGCTGAAAAAATATAATTATGAGAAAAGCGTCAAAAATATTCTTTTCATGTCTTAACTTTCAAATTGGAGGGTGTTGTCCAGTCCCTCTTTTCCTAGTCTCCATTACCTAAGTTGTGCACAACAAAGGAAAAACAGTCTCAGCAGTTTGAAGGAACAAGTTAAAAGTTAAAAATTGAGTAAAGAAGGGTTGTTGACAGTCTACTGTTATGTTCAAGGACTTAATTGTTTGGTGGTATTTTTTAGGAAATTCTTAGTAGCGGCCCTACATGTGACCCAGGTGTAATAGGATTTGAGAGGTATTTTTTAGCCAGGGAAGCATTGGGTGGTGTAGTGCATGATAAAAGCACTCACTACTTTCTAATGCAACTCAGCTTCAGATCTCATAGGATTGGTTCTTCCACACCTAAAACAACAGCCAAAACTTAATACATCTTTTAAATTTACATTATATTTTATGACTCCAGTATCAAGAAAACCTTGGCAAATGAAGCACGATAATTCCATCCCTTTACTTTATAGCATTCTTTGGCTATTCTCTTCAGTTTGAATGAAGTCTTGCATGTGGTTTTGTATATGTTATACACTAAATAACCAAAAGAGTATATATCACTGTAAATTGACTGCTTATGGCTTCCATTAACAATTTCTGGGGCAATGTGCTTGTGCCGCTGTAGATATATATTTTGTTCTTCAGTTTTAAGGTGCTTTGCACTTCCTTGTTCTCGTTTACAACTCTTTCCAAAATCAATCAAAACTGGCAAAAATTGACAGTTGTTTTCATACAAAACGACATTGTCAGTTTTAATGTCATTATGTATATAACCACAGTTGTGAACATGATCAACTGCTTTAGCAAGACGATATAAAAGAGTATGCCACTGTTCCTCACTTAACATCAATTTGTCATCACATTTGCATAGTGACAGCAATGAGATGGATTGACCTTGAATACCATAAAACTGCATGACAATTTTAAATGGCTTCTCATCAACACTGACACCAAGAAGTGTAGGAATGCTTTCATGACTTTTCAAGTTGAGCACTACTTTGGCTTCATGTAATATGGCTTTAAGTGCAGCCTCTTTGGAGATATGCTCTGATTCTTCTGTTTTCAAGCATTTAACTGCTACACAGCTGCCTTTGTACTGACACAGTTTCACTGTTCCAAAAACACCAGAGCCAATGATACTATTAATATTCGATTCAAAATTAAGAAGTTCATTCTTTATGTAGAAAGAATCTGGGAGATGAGATGTGGTAATAAAAACTAGTTTTTCAAGAGCTTTGTCCTTTGCCTTTCGCTCAGCTTTCCATTCTTCGTAGTAATTATTAGCAACATGTTCTGCAAATTTCCTTTTTTTGATTTCTCTTTCGTGCACTTTCGTGATATCTTCGATTCTGTCTTCCAATTCTTGTTTTGATTTACTAGTATCCTTTATTCGAACTCCACAGTATATACTTTTTCGTCCTTTTCCTTTTCGTTTTCGTACTGATCGCTTGAAAACGTTACTTACTGTAAATCCTTGTTCATTGTAGCTGACATTACCAAACGAAGAAACTAGCTCGTCCCGAACCAAGTCAGTAAAAACACAATCTTTGTGGTGGATATCAGTGCATTTAAACTCTTCAAACTTCAAAGATAACCTGAAGATAATCATGAACAAAAATATAAAAGGGGATTATACATATGAACAGCATATTTTTCGAAAATATTCCATTGAAGTGCAAAGAATAAGCTATATATTATAAGTTACATAATCTTTTATACCATGGTATGGCATGCATGTTAGCTTACATGTTTTAATAATATTTTCTGATATCCATTTTAAATATAGATCAACTTACCGTTCAGTTATTAATTCAGAACGTCTCAAACCTTGCGTGTCATTAGAGGAATTCATTTATTTTCGTAAAAAGACACTCCGCGTGCTAGTTGTAGTCGACTCGGGATCGGACAATATAAAAACGATCGCAAAGGACCATGGGCAGTGGACAAACGTACCCGGACCAGGATGCTTTGCCGGCTTAGAAGCTTAAAACCTCTTGGCAGAAAGATTCAGTAAGATTTTTAACGAAAACATATCCACCAGTACGTGCTTGTGGTCCCTAAAATGTCTTGTGATATTCCTATTATATAACTTCACCTTCAGTGAATAATTGTTTTAAAATATATAATTATGCACACAAGATCGTACAAACGTCTTTGGGTGGTTTTTTGGGTGGTGGTGGTGGGGGGGGGGGGGGGGATACTAGATCAATTATGCTTTTCATTACCATTTACATCAAATATCATAATATTCTCTTCCTTTTCTTTTAAAAAATAAGTGCGAATTTGGAGCGAAGTTATGTATAGCTGTGTGGCAAAGGTTACGAAACATAATGGATACATATGCAAAGATATCAATTTGCATCAGTTTTACATTAAATTCACATCGACATCAAATATCATATTCAAGCCATTTTTTCAAAGAGCGCGAATTTAAAGCAAAGTTGCGTGAAACTGTGAAAAACATGATACTAGCAAAGGCTATGAAACATGACGAAAAATGATGCAAAGATATACATTTGCATCAGTTTTTCCTTAAATTCACATTCACATCAAACATCATTTTTGAGTCACTTTTTCGATGAGCGCGAATTTGAAGCAAATATAGACCGCGAAATTCACTTCATATTTGCACCTATGGTGAATCCATTATTTCATGCAGTGATATATGTGGGGAACACGGGTTTAATGTTCTCAATTATTTAGATGACTTTATGGGAATCGAGTCACCTGACACAGCATGGACAGCGTACAATTCCCTAGGTAATCTGCTCGGTGACCTCGGCCTCAGGGAGTCAACGTCAAAAGCATGCCCGCCAAGTACGTCGGTAATTTGTCTCGGGGTTCAATTTGACACTATAGCGATGACAATGTCCGTAACGCAATCCCGCATTAAGGAGATCGAAGAACTGCTCAACGGTTGGAAGAATAAAACAAGCTGTACAAAAATACAATTGCAGTCCTTACTCGGCAAGCTAGTATTCATTTCAAAATGTGTGTGACCGAGCAGGATTTTTCTTCATCGGATGTTGGAACTGTTATGCTCGTTGAAACACAATCACTATCGCACACGTTTGACCTCAGGTTTTCATAAAGATCTTCGGTGGTGGCAACGATTCTTACGAAAATATAACGGAGTTTCTCTTATCCCGTCTCTACATTGGTCAGCTCCAGATAAAGTATTTTCAACCGACGCGTGTGTGACAGGTTGCGGAGGATTAGCAGGAGACTCTTACTTTCATGCAAAGTTTCCTGAATTTATCTTGAAGGAACAGTTGCCTATCCATCAATTGGAAATGATAGCAGTTATGGTGGCAGTACGGTTATGGGGTCACAGATGGAAGGGCTTGAACATAACAGTGTATTGCGATAACGAAGCAGCGGTCGCGGTTCTAAATTCCGGGAGAACGAAGGACAGCATGCTAGCTAAATGTGTTAGGGAGATCTGCTTGTGTACCGCGCTGGGACAATTTCAGCTTAGCGCTATTCATCTTTCAACTCACGACAATCACATAGCTGATTGTTTATCGCGTTGGCATCTCAACCACACGGCTGAGCAACAGTTTAAGCAGTTAACAGATTCAGCAGTCATGACAGATATTATCGTAGAAAATGATTTATTCTTATTCAGCATTGAATTTTGACTTGTCTTACAGATGTGGAGATGGTGACTCTCAAGCGCGACCTACAAAAGACACAAAGGTCAGCTTACGCTGAAGGGACTCAGAAGAACCACAGGACGCAATGGCGTGCTTACGTCTTATTTTGTAACTATTTTAGTTTTTGTGCCATTCCGGTGTTAACCGAGGTTTTATCCTTATATTGTCAGTTTCTATCTCGTAACATGACACCGGAGTCTGTCCGCAATTATTTGAGCGGTGTTAAGCTTTTACACATTATCCTCGGGGAATCTGTGTCGCAGTTCCAATCTTACGAGATCAAAATTACCCTTAGGGGTATAGAGCGCCTGGCTCGGCATATTCCAGTCCGTGCCCTGCCAGCCACCCCTGAATTGCTGTTGACCATAGCTAAGAACTGCGACTTTTCTAATGAACGGGATGTTGTTTTGTTGTGCGCATTCAGCTTCACCTTTTTTCTCTTTGCTAGGGTGTCTAACATAGTCCCGCCGTCACTTAAGAAATTTGATCCCAGGTGCATTTATGTAGAGAGGACATAAGCAGATGTTCAGCGGGGTTGCTCCTTTACGTGGTCTAAGACGATGCAGTGCGGTAAACGAGTTCATTCACTTCCTCTGTTACCTATCCCTGGGTCACCCATTTGTCCGGTACATTTGTATCATGTTATGTGCAAGCTTATCCCTTCCAGACCCCACATGCCTGCCTTCGTTTTACTGGACTCAGCAGGACAGTCATTTGCCCTAACAAAGTCGATATTTATTCGAGAGTTTCGCGATAGATTGACCTTAGCGGGAATCCCTCACGCACAAAGATATCGCGGTCACTCATTTCGAAGAGGGGCTACCACCTGGGCCTTTAAGACGGGAATACCGGGAGAATTTATTCAAGTGTATGGGGACTGGGCTTCAGAGGCTTATAAATCATACTTAGAGTTCTCAATGTCGTGTAAATTCCAAGTCGCACATACGATGCGCACTTCTCTCCTTTGTTTGGCGGGTTTGGAGGTTTGAGAAGTTTATAACCAGGCCTTATTTTTCTTCTGTTGGATTAAACTTCTCATTGTGCCAAACAAAGGAGTGTTGTGTCATTGTTTCGTATTAGTTTTGTTTATTGGGATTCTATGAGTAGAATTTCACTATAGACGGAGTATTGTCTGAAGTATTTCAAAGCAAATCGATTCTCAGAGATATCATACTGAACAACGGTGAAAACACAGGGGTTTTGATATCCTTTCCATCTTATTGCGTCACCTGTATTAGAATTAGAATTAGCCTACAAAAAGATCAAAGCACATGTATTCTCTGTTCTTTTATGATAAAATTAAAATGCAACAGCCTTACCAATACATTTAAAAAAACATCGTAGTCGTCGGCAACGAGAAGCTGAAGTTGCAAGATGGCGTTTTAACGGACAACACTGGATCTATTCCGTTTGACATTTGGGAAGAAAACATCGACAAATTCACCCTTGGAGAAGTTTACCACATGCATCCTTTAAATGTGCGTGTGGAACAAAATCTAAGAAACTCTCCACTCTTGAAAACACATTAATTACCCCACTAGTGGATAACAAAGAACTTGAACGGCGACCATTGAAGAACTTCTAACAATCGAACAACTTCTAACAATCGAACACTTCGAGAAATATTTGAAATGCAATAAATGTTCCAGAAAGATTCACCGAGGAAGCACTACTAAAATTGTGAAGTGCAAACGATGTAGTACAATGAAGGGAGGTAAGTGCTCATTTGAATTAACCTTGAAAGTAGAAGTTAAACTTCATAACACTGACGATCCAATATTCCTTAAATTTGGAAATGAGATATTGGCACATCTTTTAACTCCAGAAGTTGTTACGATAAAGGAGAACAATATTGCCGAATTTCTTCAGATTTCCTTGACAACATTCAAGTAATGTATATAAAGAATACTTGCGTTGTAATCAAAGCCGTTTTGTTGGAAAATTGAACGAACAGTCATCACCAAACGTTTTCTTATACTATTATAGAGCAACATTGAACTCCTTGTACAACAAAGCACTTCTGTTCACCAATGTTCTATATTGTTATGTTACTGTTTACCATTAAGTGATTACCAATTTTCATAGTTAATTGCGGATATTCCATGAAAATCATCAATAAGATAAATGATTACAATACGCAAACATTAAATGAACATTTCAATGAAAGCAAAACACTTGAATCGACCAATGTTTTATTATTATCAAGTTACTGTTCACCTTTTAGTGCTTTTTACTGAAAGCAAAGCAATTGAATCGGCCATTGTTTTATTATTGTTAAATTGCTGTTCACCTTTTTAGTGCTTTTTACTGATTTAAATCGTTTACTGATTCAATGTCAATGATAAATAGGATAAACAATTTCTCATACATTCAATGAACTACTTCCAATGTAAACAAACATTAAAGGAATTAGTTGTATTTTTAGGGTTTGGTTTTAAATAAATATTGATAATACTATGAATAAGACTACTCAAAAGTAAAAAAGTGCTTACTCCTCGTATACTTTAGGCAACGTTGACTCTACTTTACACTGTTATTTTTCAGGAGTTGATATAACTCTACCAAAAGAGTTAAAGTTACTCTACATAGTGGAGTAACTTGAGAGTTAAAATTACTCTAAAAAGAGAGTTATTTTAACCATGCCGAGAGTAATTTGTATTCCTCCGAGTAAAAGTAACTCTATGGAAATGTTGAACAGTTCAACATTAGCACATAAGAGTACATTATAAATGCTGGAGTAAATTTAAATTTTTAGATAAAGAAAATAGACCAAACTGTTTTCAATTAATGTTTGACGGAAACAACCAGAGTAGTTTTGACTCTATTTTTTGAGTAAAATAGAAAGGAGTTGTTTAAAACTGAGTTCTGATTAATGCCATAGGTCTTTTTGAAATGTTCACCCAATTCAAGTCTTTGGAACTGTTGACTATGGCTTTCTGTAGTTCTTAGAAGAAAGTTACCCTCATGGAATTGGAAAAAAAGTAAGTAAGCAATAAAAAACATTAAATGCTTTACATATTCTGAAAAGAAAAATTATGAGAATTATATTTCAATTAACTATTTTAGATATTGCATACATATGTTTTGATTGCTTCAGGATCACCCATACAAACTCTGCATTTTCTATGTGACTTGGAGCCCTGCTTGAAGCCACCTAAAAGTTGGGACCCAAGATTGTCCCCCGAGCAATAGTTCCCCGGAATGATCTTGGCTCTCCTACAATAGTGAATTCATAGCCATCATCCTTAAAAAAAGATATCATAGAAGTAAAATTTTATTTCCTAATTCATTTTTAATGTGAGAGCTTAAAATAATGTCTCACATTTATCATCATTGCATATGTAGACCTACCCTTTCTAGAAGATGTAGATCACTCATGAGGGCCTCCAAGATAGGATCTATTCCATAATTTTTTATGTCTTTATTGGGAAGCAGTCCAAGAAGCTGAATAGTATGTAAATGTGAACGGTTTTCTGGTTTTATATTTCATATTGTATAATAGAATGCACCTACATAAGAAATACATACAGCACATTAATAAACATGTTTGTCCTTATTTTATTTATTTCAAATTAGAGTGGTTTTTCATAAACCCGTGAAATACACGCCAGCCTTATACAAGCTAGTTAACTCTTTTCTATTGTGTTCTTTTGTTGTCATTTCACTTTTACGCAGTAACTTATGATATTTGTTTTATAGTTTTATAAGAATTAATAATTTATCTTGCACTTCATACAAATGAATATATCTCAGCCTCATTTTTGAGATCAATTTGTACTGCGATGCAGAATTAGATAGTGTAGATATTGCTTAGCAACAGTTAAGGTGTCATACATGTGGCTAATGTTACCTATTTTATGTGTTGTTGCTCTTGAACCAAGGGGATTGCATACTTCCAGCTCATCAAAATAAAGAAGAATTTGTAGTGCATATGGATCAGCTCCAAACAAGGGGTGAGTTTTAAAAACATCTTTAAACAAAAATCACACAGCAAATCATCATATCTTCCATGCAGGTTTTCTACCTATATTCATGTATATGTACAAGTATAAGTCAGACAATATTACAGATGTGTGTTACAAACACTGACTAGATGCTCCAGGACTGGGATAATAAAATAATAATTTTAAAAAAGGGAAATCGAATTGGGCAAAAACATACTGCAAGCTGGGTGATTGGGCTTTGAAATTTGGGTAAAATCCCCCCCACCTTTCCCCCTCGTATACATAACAGCTGGCCAGGTAGCACTTTACTAGCAACCCAAAATCGAGATTTTTTATTTATTTGAAAAAAGGTTTGTTTTTTACACTTTTTAACTCACTATTTCTTTCCCTCTTCCACTATAGAGTCATCATTTAAAAGTTGCTCCAGACACTCAAGTAATGGAATATAGAGGGCATCATCGGTTTTTTGGATGTTTTTAAGTCTATGGCCTCGTCTTACTTTGGTGTGATATCTTCCAAGAATTATTTTTTGCTCCTAAAAAAAAGGGAAATAGTTCAAATACACCCTTACATAAAAACAATTAGGCGTATATTCTGTCAATAGCAGTACTTTTATTCCCAAGATGGTCTGCATTCCATTCCATACAACTTACAACAAGATTTAAATGTTCCTTGTAATATCTATACTGCAGTGGTTCCTTCTCGATATCAGGAAATGGATTCATTGCCAAATTTGATTCATCAAACAGTTCTTTAAGTCCGGGAACGGCACCGAAATCTATTCCAGCAGAGTCAAGCCAGATTTCAACATTGCAATGCTGTTTCTTGCGATTTCTGTGGAAGATTGGACAAACTTATCTATAATTGTCTGAGGCACTTGACCCTTTTCTTTAAGTTCCAGCAGGGAAAGAGCATTTGCCCTTTTCATTTCTTCGGCTTCTCGCTGTGCGTCGAATTGTCCATTGTCTGCCCGACCTTAAATTTCTTGTCCCTCCTCGTTCGTCAGATCAGCTTCACTAATGCTAGAGCACTCAAACACACCAGAGTCATCATTTTCTGAATCGTTTTGTGTATCATTCGTGATGTTGTGCTTGCGAATAAAATGATTTCTGTAAGAGAAAATTTTTGAAGGTCTTTGCACAACCATCTATACCACACAGGACATGAAAATTGGACTCGTTTCTATGGTTCTTTCGAATGTGACTTAAAAGTGCACTTAAGGTTGGCGTAATAAAACAGAAACAAAGATTGCATTCTAAACATCTTAATATTCGAACGCTGCTGGTCACGTACGCAGCGCAGCTTTGTTTTCAAAACCTTTTTCCCGCGCTTTGCAGTTTCATGTTACCCCCTCCCCCATATCGAGACCTTGCCGACATGGCTTCCTTACACTGGCTGTTAATGATACTTGATAAGTCATAACTGTAAATTTGATTGATTGGTTGCAGGTAAGCAGCTTTATACTGCAAATTGGAATTGAAAGAGCTTTCTATAAAGGAGAACTGGTACCAACTCATGCCTTTGTTCCTTGTGGACATGTTTGCTCTGAGGCCACAGGCCAGTAACTATGGAATACCCTTGTAAATCCCCAAGAATAAATCCTTATCTTTTTTTATCTTTTACATCTAATGCATTTATACTTAGAATTTATATATATACTTACATTATTGACATTCTTTTTTTACAGATTCTGGTCAACAGTCCCTATACCCCATGGACGCGATGCCTTTGTAGCAATCTGTCCTTTTTGTGGTTCACCCCTGGAGGGGGTGGACTGCTTTCAAAAAATCATTTTACAATAAAACACCTACCATAATGTGGCCTTAAAAAGAGCCATTTTTTGTGATGTCTTGGTTTTCTTCTCCGGATTATTCCTTGTAGCATCGTTGTGCACCCTGAGGTCTCTTTTCCTCATTGCATTCTTTCGTTACCAGACGAGGAACAGTGGCAACACATTGGTATCTGTAGCTAAATAAGTGGGTGTTCTTTCTTTAACTTTGTTTTCTTGTGATCAATCGAAATCTTACGATGAAATCAGTCTGCATGTTGTCTTGCGTATTGTGAAAACACAGGCAGCCCAAGCTTGAAATTCCTGGTCGATTTTAAAGGAAAATGTTAAATGAAGAGAATCAGTAAACATTGAGACTTGCTGTGTTTCTTAGAATTGTCTGGAGCTAGCCAGATTAAGCATTTTACTCATGAAGGACTGAAATTGTTTTCTTATCCAATCACTGAATGACAGGTGGGCCATTAGAACTTACCTGCTTAAAGCTGATGGCCTGCTTGTTTGTCGTCTTCTTGTGCACGTAGACAGTTTAAGAAAAAGATCTTCGAAAATCGATAGGACACTTTGTCGATTTTTTTTTGACATTAGCGCCTGCTTCACTCTTTCCAGCAATAAATAAGATGATTTATGATTTATACTGCACAGTTCAGTTATATATGGATAATCAAAGGTGCTTTACAATCATGATAGGTGGTCACTGTCAAGGTTTGTTTCCGCCTTTACAATCCCACACGCCAAAACAAACCTCACATTACAGGTAAACTTGCTTTTACGACCTATCGACATTCTGTTTTTGTCAAAAAAGATTTAGACGAAAATATGGATTTAATGTTCGTTTTTCAAGCTTTTCTCCTTTTTAAGAAAACAATATTTTAAGTTTGAGAATGGAAGATCAAGGAAAACGGGAAAGTTTTTCTGGCATCCAAGGCTTTTTCCTCATATTTCGGACGAGTTACAAGTCCGCCAGCGACTTATTTCAGCTCGACGCATTATAAGATAGAATAGATTTAGTACTCATCAGACAAGAGGTTATCAGCACGAAGAAAAAAAGAAAACAGAAGGATGAAAATGTAAGATTGAAACCAAATACTTATGAAAACTGAGACTGTCAATGAAGTGGCAGATCAAGAGGGGGGTATCCATGGAATCAACGGTACCCATATTATATTATTTTCTGCTTGAGCACACAATGGTTTCATAATACTGCAATGGTTTTTATTCCATATTATACTAAAATTTCTGCTTGAGCACACGCATTTAAAGGATGCGTAGCTTCCCGCAAAGCCAAAAATATATATTTGTGCCAAAAAATACCATGCTCTTGTAAAAAAAAAGCTGCAATTAAATTAGCCTCACAGTGACAAAGTGGAATTAAAGTTTCTGCTTGAACACACAGCAGACTGTTAATGCAATTCACTTGAGGCATCAAAGCCATTTTCATTTTCACCCCTTCAATTGTCAACAAAAATTAGGTTTAAGATAATCATAATAAACAAGGAACTGTAGCAATTTCAAGGACTATTCAAGGAGTATCCAGCAGCTTTGCTATTTTCAAGGGCATTTCAAGAGCACTTAAGGTATTAGGATACGTTGATGACCACTGCGCACATGAACTTAAATAACTTACTTTATAGTCAGAGGAGGAGTGACTACTATCCCATAGTGCTTTGCGATTGGATATTATCAATATGGCGGCTAGTTGCTGCCTTCACTGAATGGCAACACGAAAATAGCTTTTATTCTAGTAACGAGGGATGTTTCTACTTTGCTGCATTACTAAGTAAGTTCTGGAGATAATAATTTATCATTGGTGTAATTTTGGACTTGAATAGACGAGTGTATAATATTACATTTTCTTCAATGTTATTGTCATTCGGGAGATTTTTTATTTTTGATAGTTTGGTGTATCTTTCTCTATGTATAACTTAATAATTTGAGGGTCAATCTCATGTTATGTGTTATGTCATTGTAGCTTTAAAGTGAACTTAGTTTGACCCAGGTTTTCAACAAGAAATGTTGCATTATATTTGACTATTTTCACATTTACCAGCTGAAGATAGTTGTCACGAAGCGTTTGCTTCATGCTGATGACTACAGATCGCTCGCCATCGAAACTATTCCAATTTTAAGTAATGAATCAATATCACTGGTCATGTGGTTGTTTAAGCCTCTGTTTCTAACATAGACTTTCATTTTGTTTTTCAGAATGACCCAAGTCGAACAAACACAACTTGAATCAAATTTCTCATTGACTGCCTCAGTCGGGCTTTGACCATTAGTGGCGGACATCCAGTTACAATCAGAAAATGTTAGGCTGTTAGAAACACAGCAAAGCTGAACGTTTATTATTTGAATGGCCTATAATTTTGCTAAATAAAAAACATAATTCTCTAATTCTATGTGATGCTTGGTTCTAGAACTCTCTTGAAATAAATCTTTGTTTAGCGTGACTTTATAATTATAGTGTTACTTTGGGCAGCGCCATGTTCAAGTTAGACTGAAACAATAGCCCAGGCAAAAAGCCTTACGAAGAAAGTTGATGCTCAATAAGAGGCATCTATGCTTTAAAAACTCTTCTTTTTGAGCAAAAAGGAGCAGAAATTTGAAACAGTCTTCTATTCTGAAGAATATTTTGACAGAAATCTCTTGGTCTAAACGCTTCAGTGACTTGAACACAATGATCAACGTGCCAAAAAATTCGACAATATACTTGCTTTCGCAATGCACTGTGGGATAGTAGTCACTCCTCCTCTGCTTTATAGTATAACAAAAACAAAGTATTCATTTTCTGAAAGCTGAATAAACATAGTTTATGAAAAATCTTTAAAATACATTTTTTTTTTGCAGCTTACATTATTTTCTTTGAAATGATATTTGTCCATGCCTCAGTAAGGGGGTTAACCAACACTTACATTTTCAGCTATTTTAAATTTCTCTGGACGATTCTGGCGTGTTGTCTAAATATGATTGAAGTGGAATTGCTTTTTCTCAGTGCTGAATTGGCGAAAAAATTATGTTATCTCTCTTTTTGGACAAGAAATATCAAAAGATACCTAAAAACGTTCAAAGATAAATACAGATAAATAAGAACTGATTCTAAAAGCACTCTCAAATATGTTATGTCTCAATTCGTCGAATTACTTTCTCCTATCCAAGTACCCATGCGATTGTGGTATGTGGGAGATGACAGATAAGTATATCTAATGATGGAAGATTTCCGGTCACAATAGGCCCTTTGCAGCTAGTGGTCACGTGCTTGGATACCGCTTAGCAACACAAAACTGGAGAGCAAGCCTTCCAGTAAACAAAAGTTGTAATAGGTCAAGCACGCGTGGTTTTATACGATAGTTTCATCGTTCAAAACGCTTAATCCTTTTGCCCTATCTACAAACACAGTAAGATAATCTTAAATTCTCTCCTTTGGACTCGATTTTTGGTTCGAAGTAACGATATTCTTCGCGTTATCGCGAAAAAATTGTCACCGCCGGCCCGCTCGACGGCTGAAAAACATGGCGACTTCGCAAGGTATGTACTTCAAAACTCTCCTTTTTTGTGGTTTCTTTTCAATTATTGGACTTCTAAAATCTCTAAAATAACAGTTTAGATTGTGAATGGTGATCGATTGTAATTGGACGGCATTTTAATGGACGATTTGTTTATTTTTTGTGAGAGTGATTCCACGTCTAAAGTCAAGACTAACCCATGTTTACATATATTCGCTGTAGATGTTAGAACTCCCGACGAGCCATCACATACCAAGAAAAATTCTTCGTACCATTGTTGTGTTCCCTTGTGTAACGGAGATTCTCGATATCATCCTGATTTAAAGTTTCACCGCTTACCAGGCCGTGCAAGGGATGAGCAATTGAAAAAGGAATGGCTGGTGAAGATACGAAGAGATGTGGGCCCACACTTCAAGGTATATAGGAATCTAACAATATCAATGCACAATACGAATTGCCTGTGGATCTTTAAAAAACTGTAATGAAGATAAAAATAGTTGAATACAGTTACATTGTTATTAAAAGGACATTTGATTTATAATAGGTTAACAAAAGTACCAGAGTGTGCTCAAAACACTTCACTGAGGAAGATTACAATCCTCCCACTGATTCTGGACGTCAGTTGCTAAAAAGAGAAGCTGTACCATCAATCTTTGACTGGTCAACCAAATCCAAAGCAAGAAGAAAGATAATTCGACAAGTAGATAGGTAATGAATATCACATATTTCTACTTCAATACATTTCATTTAGACTTGACTGATGGAATTGTACTTGATGTTTATTTTGGTTTAAACCAAAATAATTTTATAATTTTAATAATTTAGTCTTTTATAATTTTTTATTTAGTGTGAACTGAGTGTGAACTGAGTGTCATCATAATTTCAAAACCTTTTTACAGAGACACTCAGACAGATGAAAGTGATGACAATGAAGATAATAGTCCCAGCACTTCTACAACCTTCAGCATGGATGACCTACAAGCACAAGTCCAGTCACTCAGAGCACAGTTCCAAGATGCACAAAAGCAACTTGAACAAAGTAGAAATGAAACTGCAGCTGCCCTCACTGAAATAAAAAGGGTTAAAGTTGAAGCTGCAAAAGAAATTGAGGACATTAAGAGGCAAGCTGCAGAACAATTAGCACTTAATAAATTTGGGCTTGAGAGATTTGGCACAGACAATGAGATCATAAGATTTTATACAGGTTTCCCATCCTATTTACATATTCAGTTCTTTTTTAAGTTTTTGCAGCCATGTGCTGCACAAATGACATATTGTTATGCCTCTGGAGAAAGAGAAAGTAGACCAGACTCAAGAAATATGCTTCTTGTGGATGAATTGTTTATGTTTTGTGTACGCCTCAAACTAGGTCTATTCGGACAGGATTTAGCTCATAGGTTCCGAATACATAAATCGTCAGTTTGCAGGAAATTGATCACATGGACTAATTTTTTGTATTTTCTTCTTGGTAGTCAAGTGATCTGGCCTTCAAGGCAAGATGTTGATAGGTTTATGCCAGAAGGTTTTAAAAAGCTTTATGCAAGCACACGTGTCATTTTAGATTGTACAGAGATTTTTGTTCAAACACCTACCTCCCTACTACTTCAGTCGCAGCTTTATTCTAGTTATAAGAGTAATACTACACTCAAGGGTTTGATAGGCATTACCCCTAATGGAGCTATTAGCTTCGTTTCTAGCCTTTACACAGGGGGGATTAGTGATAAGGAAATCACAAGGTGCAGCGGCATTCTAGATTTGTTAGAACCTGGTGATTCAGTCATGGCAGACAAAGGGTTTGACATTGAAGATTTACTTAGGGAGAAGCGGGTAGAGTTAAATATTCCTCCGTTTCTTGAAAGTCAGGAACAATTCTAGGCCGCAGATGTTCAAAAAACAAAGACACTAGCAAGTCTTAGAATTCATGTCGAGAGGGCAATAAGAAGAGTCAAAGAGTACCACTTTTTTGATTCAGATGTGCCATTGTCCACTTTAGGTTCAGTCAATCAGTTATATACTGTAGCCTGCCTCCTTACAAATTTTCAAGGCCCACTTATTTTATCCAATGGTAATAATGAGGCATAGTGTCTGTAAGAAGTTGGTGAATGTATGATTAATGTGGCTTACATAACCCATTAGATAATCTTTAATGCAGGTTGGTTTATCATGTGTCTTGGATTGCTTTTTGTAACTATTTCAATTTGTTTGTAAATGAAAACTCAAAAAAAAAAACTAATGAACAAACACAAAATCTAAATAGCACAAATAAATATAATACTAATATGATATAAATATAATAAAAAATAAATTAAGATTATGAATTGATTTGTCATTAATAAAAATAATATAATATTTGTTATCATAAGAAATCTGGCCATGGTTTGAGAACAACAACAAAAATCTTAGTGTATTAATGTAAATAGTAATTGAAGAAAAAACTATCAACTTTGTCCTTTGCTTGCTGGAAAAACACTGAATCAAAATTAATTCTAGAGCAAACAAACAAATTTTCGTCAATGTAACTGAAAAAATCACACCATTCTAATCCTGTGAGTCCAAGCTGGCACTGGATCTGGTAATAATAAATGTCTGTTGTTTTCAGTTTGTACTGGTTAGTGTTCTGGTCCTTGGTGAGATACCTCACATTGTCAAATGATGTTTCCCCCTCTTTAACGACCTTTATTTCTAACAAGCCAAAGGGATTCTGACCATTATTTACGGCATCAAGGTCATAAACTTTCCTGTCTGGGCTACAACCTAGCCATGGGCACTTTGGGTGGACAATCAGCCCAGATGGGAAGAGGTTTACTCTTCCACCCTTTGCATTGCTAGCATAGACCATGGCAGCATGTGGTTCAAGTTCAATGCCTCTTCTCATTGCTGCAGTTTGTACAAATCTGGTGGGGTTTAGCTGATTGACAAGGGTGTCAAAATGTGACACCCGGCGAGCGACAATGCCAAATTTGCTTGCTGTTACCCTTTTTTTTCTGAGCAGGTGCCATACATCACTCTGACTTTGAGTGACTGTTTGCTGCTGCACTCTCAGTGATGACTCTGTTGTCACAGACAATGTTCCAAATATAGATTGTTGACGACTGTCAAGACAGATTGACACATTGTTATTAAATCTGTCCTCTGCACTTGAGAGGGGAAGCTCTGGGAAAGAAGTGCAAGTAAAATCATTTATGATGTAGTCAGTTGACATCTTTTGTTGATATGACAGGACACAGCCTTTTGGGACATTTCCAAACTTGCTCTGTACAAATGGGATATTGCCAAGTTGATCTTGATTGGGCAGCATGGTTGTAAAGAGAGGATAAGGTGGTTGGAAGCCATTAAAGTGCTCTTTTGTGAGGGTAGGATACTGGGTAGATGGGGAATACAAATTACTCTTGATATATCTACTGTACGAAGCGCCAAGTTGGGGTTTTTTCACTAGCACGTCTTGTATTTCTTTTTGTGCGATTTTGGATCCTCTAGGTATGCTCCAACGCTGCTTCATGCTGGTACATGTTAGCTCATCAGGCAATGTCCGATGTCCCAGTTGCTTAAGAAGGGCTAAATAGTAAAGAAGCCCGATCACATGATGGCAGTATCCACCTGCCCCGGCTACACATGAGCACAGCCCAGACAGCAATGTCAAATTGTTGTTCTGGACTGACACCTCTAAAATGTGCGGTGGTTCAGACTTCCTCATTGAGCGGTAACACTTGCATTTAACTCTCACGCACTGGTCGGTATATATCACTAAAAAATTGGAAAAATTAGTGTGAATTGTCTGCCATTCATATCATAATGAAATAGAAAAAACATTTTGGCTATCAAGTACCTTTAACGTCATGTAAATAGCCTGGTTCCGCCATAAATTTGTACGCTTTCGAAGTGCTTGTGCAGCCAGACTTCTCTATAGCGTAGCTCCCTACATCATCGAAGGTGAGGGAAGGAAAGATAGAGATGTCTTGAGTTTCTACTTCATCTAAAACAAAAATAAATATAAAAATATCAGTACGAAGAATTTTTCTTGGTATGTGATGGCTCGTCGGGAGTTCTAACATCTACAGCGAATATATGTAAACATGGGTTAGTCTTGACTTTAGACGTGGAATCACTCTCACAAAAAATAAACAAATCGTCCATTAAAATGCCGTCCAATTACAATCGATCACCATTCACAATCTAAACTGTTATTTTAGAGATTTTAGAAGTCCAATAATTGAAAAGAAACCAAAAAAAAGGAGAGTTTTGAAGTACATACCTTGCGAAGTCGCCATGTTTTTCAGCCGTCGAGCGGGCCGGCGGTGACAATTTTTTCGCGATAACGCGAAGAATATCGTTACTTCGAACCAAAAATCGAGTCCAAAGGAGAGAATTTAAGATTATCTTACTGTGTTTGTAGATAGGGCAAAAGGATTAAGCGTTTTGAACGATGAAACTATCGTATAAAACCACGCGTGCTTGACCTATTACAACTTTTGTTTACTGGAAGGCTTGCTCTCCAGTTTTGTGTTGCTAAGCGGTATCCAAGCACGTGACCACTAGCTGCAAAGGGCCTATTTATGTTTTTCTCAAAAATTTGGGCCTTAAATTCAAAATTTGGCAAAAGTTTCACAAAAAAATGAAAGATAACATTTCACACTGGCAAAAGAGCAAAAAAAAAATTGTTAAAGGGAAAAACATTTTTTTAACCATTTTTCGTATCCTAATACCTTAAAATGGGTTTTGAATTTCAGGGCTTTTCAAGGTTTTTGAGAAGTAGCACAAACCTTGTAATAATCTCTTCTTTCTGGTGCTACCAAATCATTTTCATCGAGATAAAAATATGGTTCATACAAAAACAAAATTCTCTGTGTGGTAACCAGTCTTTTCGATCCACAGTCTTTTCGATCCAGGTCTTTTCCATCCACCTATATACACTTTCGTTCCACCTACATACACATTCAGTCCACACATATAAATAAAGTATATAACAAGTCCTATAGGCTTTGTATATCCAAAATGTAAAAGAGTTTTGTTTAAAAAGTTGTCACAAGTAAAAGATTATGATCAAATAATAAATGGAAACTATGGACTATGTGCTTGGCTGTTCATGATGATTACATACATTGGTGTCACAGACTTATTCAAACCAATGCCTTCAAACTGCTTTAAATAGTAGGACATTGTTTTAAATTCTTGTTTATAGTATCTAATAACTGTATCTTGACATGAAGTATCAATAGCTAAATTTATAATACCATAACTGTTTTTGTAATCAATCAAATAGTTTTGGATTGAAATGACTTTCACCTTCAAAACGCCATTCAGTTCACTGATTATTTGTAATGTGTTTCACATACCTTGATATTAAGGTTTTTTCTAAAGTAAATCAACATCTAAATTAAAATGAAAACCCGTTGATTTCTGGAACTATTTATTAGTGAAAACTTATACAATTCCGTTCAGTTCAAAGAAATGTTGGATATATATGTGGATCAAATGTGTATGTATGTGGATCAAAAGTGTATATAGGTGGATAGAAAATACCGGCATTCCTCTGCGTGGATATCAAAACATCATTATGTGAAATGGTCATGAAAAACTTTTATCGAAGAAAGAGAAGAAAACTATAGATTTTGTGCATTTTTATTGCTTTCTTTAATGGTTTTCATTTTGAAGGACATTAACTTGTTCTCAAATAAGAAAATAATTGAAGAATTGAGCTCACTGTATCTAAATCAATGGGAGCTCAGAGGTCCGAAAATTGATCCCAAGAACAGATAAAAAGGTGAAAAATATCGAAAATAGAGTATTGACCATAATAATGAAGACAAAAAGCTATAAAAATAGAGCAACTAAACTTATTATAGGTTTATAAGACTTCCAGTCTAGTTCGCAAACATTACTAGTATTGAAAAAAGTGCCGCCGGTTGACCGTCGTTTTGTTCAGTAAAGTTTTTAGTGTCATTTTTTGAATTCAGTACTATAATATTAGCTAGAAACTGGAACTCGTAGTCTAATTGTTAAATAGAAAAGTCAGCCTCTTATTAGTCTAATTGTAAAATATTATATTTCATTGTCCTTCGTTTTTCCCGGGCTTTCGTTGACCCCACGCCGCATTTGTCTGTCTTCTGTGATCGTGGAGTGAGGTTCTCTTAGTTGACTAAAGAGCCAATTTGACAACTAAAAAAGCAACTCTGACATCCATCATATATCAAAGATAGCCTATTGACGAATTAAAGACCAAAATACTTAGTTTTTCTCTCTTATATAAGCTTAAGAAGTAAGACCTGTTGCATTTTATCGTTTGATACGCCGACACGAGGGCGCCAAGAAACTCAACTTGTTTGCTCCTCGAAAAATCAACGAAAGCCAAAATCAAATAACTAAGAGTTCAGGAAATACTATTAAGGTTTATAAATAAGCAGTCTTACAAGGAATCCAACAGCTTCTTACCGTTTAAGTGTCGATATTTTGAAGACGTTGCACAACCGTCCATCCTGTCTTTTAGCATTTTCGTTCCTTGAGTATTGTAGTCGACCGAGAGGGCCCTTGGAACGAGCTTGGTAGCCATTTAAAAATCTACAGGTATCCCAAGCTAGGTTCCTGTAGTGTCAAGATATGAGATTAAAAAACTCAAAAAAGTCGTCAAATCGTGAAACAAAGTAAAGAAATCTTGGCTGACTTTTGAAAAGTAGTACCTCTTTCGCCCTGTACTTAGAATTTGAATTTAAGAGCGACTGCCTGGTCGAGAATCGGATTTCAGCGACCACTTTGTCAAATTCATCATATTTGGACTATCACAAAAAATATATCAAAATGTTCCAGCGTATTTTTATTTTTGAGAAAATTGCAAAAGTGTGAAATTGGTGCGCTGTCAAGCTCGACAGACTCATTTGCACAGGGTTAGCCTCGAGTTTGTGCAGAATATTCACGTGTTCCAGTCAAGGTCCGTCGAGTTTCAAAGTGTTTGTATTGTTGAAGTTGTGCATTCTTTCCTTTACCGTTGGTATTTGTGAATATTTAAACACTGATGCGAGGCTAACCCTGTGCAAATGAGTCTGTAATCAAGGAACACAGTGGTAATTTGGAATTCGAAACTGGTCTATTCAATGTCCTGGACATTAAAAACCTATTAAAGGTTGGGGCTTGAAACCGAAATAAATGTTGGGGTTAGAAAACCTGATAAAAGTTGGGGTTAAAAACCCTAATAAAAATTGGAGTTAAGAACCCTAATGAAAGTTGGCGCTAGAAAGCCTAATTAAAGTTGTGGTTAGAAAACCTAATGAAAGTTGTGGTTGGAATCAATTGGAATAAAAATTGTGGTTCGAAACCAAAATGAAAGTTGGGGTTAGTGAAACACTGATAAAAGTTGGGCAGAAACCCTAATAAGAGTTGAGGTTAGAAAACCTCATGAAGGTTGGGGTTAGAAACCCTAACAAAAGTTGGGGTTAGAAAACCTAAAAAAGATTGGGGTTAGAAAATTAAACCTAATAAAGGTTGGGGTTGGAAACAATAGAGTGATTTTCATATGATCGTGAAAGAATAGGCAAACTAATAGTTAGTAGTAGACTCTAAACCAATGATTTTCTTTTGTTCTTTATCAACTATTACAAACTAAATGGTCTATTTTCTTTCACGGTCATGTGAAAATCATTCTAAGAATGTTGGGGTTAGAAAACCTAATAAAGGTTGGGGTTAGAAACCCTTACAAAAGTTGGGGTTAGAAAACCTAATAAAAGTTGGCGCTAGAAAACTTAATAAAGATTGGGGTTAGAAAACCTAATAAAGATTGGGGCTGGAAACCGGCGAAATAAATGTTGGGGTTAGAAACCCTATCAAAAGTTGGGGTTAGAAAACTTAATAAAGATTGGGGTTAGAAAACCTAATAAAGGTTGGGGTTGGAAACATTAAGAATGTTGGGGTTAGAAAACCTAATAAAGGTTGGGGTTAGAAACCCTTACAAAAGTTGGGGTTAGAAAACCTAATAAAGATTGGGGCTGGAAACCGGCGAAATAAATGTTGGGGTTTGAAACACTAATAGAAGTTGGGGTTTGAAAACCTAATAAAAGATGTGGTTCGAAACCAAAATGAAAGTTGGGGTTAGTGAAACACTGATAAAAGTTGGGCAGAAACCCTAATAAGAGTTGAGGTTAGATAACCCAATAAAAGTTGGGGTTAGAAATCCTAAAAAATCATAATAAATGTTGGGGTTAGAAACCCTAACAAAAGTTGGGGTTAGAAAAACTATTTTAAAATAACTGAGTTCTAACGCGCGCTCTGATTGGTCGAAAAGCCATTTTAGATGAGAGTATCTAAAATGCTCACGTCATCATTTTTTTTTTTTTTTTTTTCAGAAAGTTTTTCACTCTTCTCAAAGCGACAGTCGCAGCAGTTTTTCCGGGTAGTTTACTTCTTGTGCCATCGAAAATATAAACATTACTTTTGAAAAATAAACGTTAAGAGAACAATATTTATTGGACTTTTTCAAGCGGATTCTTTACGCGCTTCTTGAATGCTTGAACAATCGACTTAACTTATATCCCTTTTCTCCGTGTTTTCTCCAATTTCGTCAAACATTGCGAATATCTTTTTCATTTTTCCTTATTAAAGGATAATGAGGTTTAAAAAGATTTATGCTTTTTGATGTTTTAAATCTAATTTTCTATCTTTCTCTTGACTTAAGGTGACTGCCGTCTTTTGGAAATTGATTTAAGCTTTTTTTTAAAACTTCGATTTTCCGAATTGAAATTTAATGCTGATTCCAAATCTGGTAAGAAAAATAGGGTGTCCCGAGCTCGTTTTCGAGATAATCAGCATTTAATGGAAGCCTACGCACGAGCTTTTGGAGTAAAAATTGCGCCACCGGAAGTGATCTTAGAAAAAAATTAAGATTCATAAGATAATAGTTATTTGCAGACTATATGATTGAACGAACGAGGGCTAGTCAATCCTTCTACAATCATACATGGATATTTTCGACAAAAAGACAGAGAGATACATTGATTTGTCATATTTTGTAGTTTCGGTGCTCTTAAAAAATCTCATAAAGTCGAACAAAAATCCCTATATTAGAAACCCTAAGAAATCATAATAAATGTTAAGGTTAAAAACCCTAATTAAAGTTGAGGTAGGATCGAAACCTAATAAAGGTTGGGGTTAGAAAACCTGATAAAAGTTGGGGTTAGAAAACTTAATAAAAGTTGAGCCGTTCCTGTCCTTTGAAGAATTTTCTCAATTGCTTGAAAATACCATTGCTTAGTCCTCTGGTCGTCTTATTATAA
Organism: Actinia tenebrosa; assembly: GCF_029948245.1. Lineage (NCBI taxonomy): Eukaryota > Metazoa > Cnidaria > Anthozoa > Actiniaria > Actiniidae > Actinia > Actinia tenebrosa. The sequence continues at coordinate 78,329 of NW_028292606.1, forward strand.
CTGGAAACTTTAATATACATATGGACTATCAGAATGATCTCAATGCGAAACGATTTGCTGATATTCTAACTCGTTTGATTTCAAGCAGCGGGTTTCCTGTGGGACTCATATTAGTGGCCACACCCTTGATTTACTGATTAGTAATAAAGTCTGATGATCCTCTAATACAGAATATAAAGATTATTGATCCAACTATATTTGATCATTCAGCTGTGTGCTGCGAACTATCTTTGCATAAACCACAATTCAGGAAAAAGACTGTTTACTTCAGAAAACTTCGCTCCATTGACATGGCCTCTCTGCGTCAAGATATCTCCAACTCACTGTTAGTCAATAATCATTATACTGACCTGCAAGCTTAGCTGTAAATTATGATACCATATATTAAATCAATACTGGACAAACATGCACCTATTAAAAAACGTGTGATAACTATTCCAGGGGGGTACTCCGCCAGAATTTGGGTAGGGGTGTTCCGCTGGGATTCAGAAAGGGGTACCCTGTTTATACTGTGGAGAAGCAAAAAAGAAGAAGACTTGGACGAAAGTGGCGTAAATCAAGACTAGAAGTTGATCGTCAGGAATATACACGTCAATGTACTGTTGTCAATAAGAATCTCATAATATCGCTTAAATCTGAATATTACACCACGTTTATTAATGACTATTCCAATGATCAACGTGCACTATTTAATGCTGTAGATAAACTGTTACAGAAACCTTGTGAGAATCGCTACCCACCTTCCCGTGATAATGCAACTCTTGCTAATAGCTTTGCTGATATTTTTTACTGGCAAGATTGAACGAACACATTACTCCTTGATAGAGAAAAACATAGCTCTCTCTGATACTGAAGTCCACCAACCATTGAAATGTGTGACTGAATTCCAGAACTTTGCTAGTATCATTGAAGATAATGTTAAGTCTCATGCAGGTAAATTAATAGGTAAATCATGTAGCCTTGATCCTTTACCTGCATTGGTACTGAAAGAATGCTTTCCTGTGTTACTGCCTGTCCTGACCAACATTGTTAACATTTCTCTATTAACTGGTACTTTTCCTGATGACTTCAAAATTGCTGCTCTCCTACCAGCATTAAAGAAACCTGGCGCCGACTTCACAAAGTTTGAGAACTCCCGTCCTATTTCTCATCTAAAGTTTGTCAGGTCTCCAAGTTAATTGAAAAAGCTGCTTCAGTCCAGTTATCACACTACATTACTACAAACCATCTGTCGGAGCTCTTCCACTCTACATACAAGTCCTACCACTCAACAGAAACTGCCTTACTTAGAGTAAAAAATGACATCTTATGTGCGATGGACCGTAACGAGTCTGTTATATTGCTATTGTTAGATTTATCGGCAGCCTTTGACACTGTTGATCATATCAAATTGTTATCTCGACTTTCCCTCCGTTTTGGAATAAACGGTAATGAACTAAAATGGCTGACTTCATATTTAAATAATTGTACGCAGTTTGTTCAAGTTGACAATGTATCATCAGATCAACAGCCGTTATTTCGTGGTGTTCCTCAAGGGTCGGCCTTGGGACCGTTGTTGTACGTTCTTTACACATCTCCAATTGCAGACATCATAAAAAGACATAAATTGCAATATCATTTACATGCTGATGATACTCAAATATATGTATCGTTCAAAACAAGTTGCTCCAAAGATCTTGAGCATGCACAGTCCTCAGTTGAACGTTGAGTTCAGGATATTGACTGCTGGATGACTAGAAACTACCTTAAGTTAAACCAAGACAAGACTGAACTGTTAGTGATAAGCTCTAGGTTTCGTCCTAGGCCTGATATTGCTAATATACTAGTAGGAACTGAAAGTGTAGCGCCCAGTCATTCTGTTCGAAATTTAGGTGTATTATTTGATAATTCACTTAGTATGGAGGATCATGTTAAACAGATATGTAAGACATCGTTTTTTCACTTAAGAAACATTTCTAAGTTTCGTAAATTTCTTAATCAAACTACTTGTGAGATCTTGGTCCACGCTTTTATCAGAGACAATGCTTTTGTTGTCGCTGCACCAAGACTGTGGAACAATTTACCGCTAGAAACACGAAAGTATATTATGTATTGTGTATTATTTATTATGTGTTATTTTTTATTAGTAAGCGCTCTGAGCAATTAGTGGATTTAGCGCTATATAAATAATAATAATAATAATAATAATTATTATTATTATTATTATCAGCAGTAAACACGTTTGAATGCTAATTACGTAAGCTAGATAGGGCGTAATTTCGTAACCTACCAGCATGACAGGATTAATAATATATACAATCACTTAAAACCAATTATTAATGTTCTTAAGATGCAGTTTAAATACTTGGAATGTTTGAAATGTCCTTAAGATGTGATTAATTTGAATGTTCTTGCAATGTTCACTGTGCAGCTTAATACCGCTTTCTGCATTCTGAGTAATACATCTTTGTATCTTGCTCCAAAGATATTCTTCATCTCAGGCTCCATCTCTTTAGACCATCCTCCAAGAACGTCCAAAATGAGGTTCACTTGCAAGATCGTGTATCCTGGGTGTTGTTTTGTGAGCTCAAGTCTAAGTGCTCCATACTTCTTCGTCTTCTCTTTGTCTTTCTTTTCTCGGTTGTTAAACCACGGACAGCTCATTTCCACCAAGAGTACTTTCTTGTTATTGTGGTCGATGAAACGCGCGTCCACACGGTTAGATCGTACATACATGTGGTCAGCATATACAGGTACATCCCGGTATGCTTCAGCGTCAGTTGATTTGTAGAGTGGTTTAGGTTTGACATCAGAAAACCATGGGGGTGTACTATCAGCCAGTTTGAGATCTCTTAGCATCTCAAAGAAAAACACTTTCAAAGCAGCGTTGTGTCTATCCAGGTACTTGGACTGTGCAAGAGACGGACATCCAGCCAGTACATGTGCCAGACATTCGGAACCCTCGCCGCACATTCTGCATGTGACATTATTCTTGTCTGTTGTTCCCGTCTTGTAGGCGGAGTAGACTCTCGTTGGGGTTAGCTGTTCGTACAATTCCATAATGCCTGCAACACAATGGGTAGGAGCGCTTACCCACTTGTTAAGCCATGCAAAGCAGCCTTCATGACTTAATTGATCATCCTGCCATCTTGCTTTCAGTAGACTTCCTTGCCAATGTTGATCTTCAACCTTCCCCACGAGTTTTTCATTTACAGCTTTCTTAAGGTGTTTCTTAATGTGCATTCAATTATTATTATTATTATTATTATTATTATTATTATTATTATTATTATTATTATCATTATTATTACGTTCGACAGCATTATAAAAGTTGGGATTACTAACGCTATAAATAGTAAGGGTTAGAAACACTAACAAAAATTATTGTCAAAAACGCTAAGAAAAGTTGGGGTTAGAAAATCTATAGAAAGGTAAGGTTAGAAAGCCTAATAAAAGTTGGGTTTAGAAACCCTAATAAATATTGTGGTTAGGAAATCCAATAAAAATTGGGGTAAGAAACTGTGATAAAAGTTGGGGTTAGAAACCATAAGAAAAGTTAGTAACCTAACAAAAACAGAATAAGAACAGAAAAAGAAATGAAGAAGAAGAAAAAATGAATAGATGAGGAAAACCAACTTCATGAAAACAAGCTTTATAGGCAGGTCGGATTCTCTTGTTGCTTGTCCGTCACAAAAGCCTGACAAAAGTTGGGGTTTGAAACACTAATTAGAGACTTTTATCATCGTGTTTACCTGCTAACCGCTAGGAATCAGGCCCCGAAAAACGCCCGCAACTACCGAGAAACCCTGGCCACTCTTCCATCGACAACTTCGTTATGAAGCTTTGATAACTTTCGAAAGTTTGCTTGATTGTTTGCTTGCTTGCTTGCTTGCTTGCTTGCTTGCTTGCTTGCTTGCTTGCTTGCTTGCTTGCTTGCTTGCTTGCTTGCTTGCTTGCTTGCTTGTATGTTTGCTTGTCGCTTGGTTGTTCGATTCATTTATTTAGTTATCAATTGACACGGTTTTCTTTGTTATTCATAAGGCTTTATTTTTATTACAATCCTCATAAACAATGGACAAACTTAAAGCCCGGGGAGGGAATTGAAATGCAGCAGAGAAGAGCGGGGCTGATATGAATTAATCTGATTGGCTCATTATGAATCGAAGGTCAATATATAGTTATAAACCCGGTTTATAACTATATATTGACCTTGAATTTATAATGAGCCAATCAGATTAATTCATATCAGCCCCGCTCTTCCCTGCTGCCTGACGAGTAAACTATCTGGGGAATAATACTATTCTACAGAACTAATCTAATTAATGTTTACATTAAAAAAAACTATAGAGATATGTTTTCTAAACATTACATTATCAAATCGTTGCTAGTGCTCATAGTTTATGTGTTAAAGTTTACAACACAGTTTTTAAAATAATAATTCTTACAAACTGGGTTTTGCTCATCCTTTTCACTACATTTCTTCTTGTTTTCCTGGCCGCCATTATCGAGATCTTCGTTAGGTCTTTTTGCCGTAGATGTGGTACATTCATTGAAAGGCTTACCTCCACTGTCAAAGCACTTGGAAATCGCTGTCTTGACACTTACACTTGGCCTTTGGTATTTTTGAAGGCTTCTTTCATCTCTATGCCCGGTTCGTTCCATGATGTATTTATCTGGAACAAGTTTCTCTAGTCCACGCGTAGCCGTTGTAGCCCTTAGACTGTGGTTGGTGAAATATCCCTCGATTTCGGCTTCTTTGCACAACCTTCGAACTGTTTGCCCTAGTGTGTTGTGTCCAACAGGATTGGCAGTGAACCATTCTGAAAGTATCATATAATATATGTTAACATCACAGTAATATACTATTATAAAATAATTAATCATAGAATACCTTTGTCGCTGATTTTTTTTTGGGGGAGCCAAATAGAACAACTGCTTGTCAGCTACCGTCTTTGGGCATTTAGATACATATTTCTTATATAAATTCACCAGGCATCTTTCAGGTCGCTCTTCGTTTGCATAATGTTCAACTCGTTTTCCTTTGAATGAACGATGTTTCAAACCTCCAGCGTTGTTTTTTTCTCCATACGAGGTGTACACCAACTTTTCGGGTTCCCCATTCTTTGGTGGTACTAAGCTAAGCTGTGAAAATGAAAGGCTACGATGCTCTTTACCACTACGCAAGGAGAAATTCTTCCCGATGAGGAACACCATAGTGTCTAATAACACTTTTGGCGAATGTGAACCCAAAACATGACTGCTCCAAAGTTTTTCTTCTTGCTCCTCACTAAACGCCTCAGCTTGCTTTATTTGGACTCCCACACCCTTTGATGTTAAGCGTTTCATCTCGGAATCTAAAGCATCTTGGAAGAGCTTGAACGAAGTGTCTGTAAATAACTTGAGAATTCTTGCTTCCCGTCTTCTTTCAAAAATCTTTGAATTCCACAGCAAATTTGATACAAAGTATTTGGTGGATAGCATTCACCTAGAGTTTTCTTTTTGCGTACCTCCAATACAAACTTCGCTAGCCAGTAATCGAGTTCTTCTTTGCTCAACTGGTATTTATCCGAGACCGAAGTGGAACATAATTTTGAGCGCTCTTCTGCCCATTCCTTCCAGGTCTGAACACACCAAGCTGTAGCACATTTGGTTCCATGTGGTATTCTGGCTTCAACTCTGCGATGTAGATCAGCATCGGAAACAACGGCAATGTCCCGCTTCGGTTCTTGTATCTCTAACTCATTATTTTTCTCTCCGATGTTGGCTTCTACTTCCAAACAATTTGCATTATCAAACAAAAAATCATGCAACTGCAAATTGAAAATTGGGCTTGAATGCTGAGAAAAGGTATTCGGCGTTATAAAAACTGCCTCTTCGTCGCTACTCTCCAACTCCATTGCCATACAGGCACATGTGATTACGAAACCCTAAAATCTATGGTTTTCTATTACCATCTGCACTTTTGTTTAATTAGCATCATAGATTTCCAGAACATTAAAACTATGTGCCACATTACCTCTGTAGGGACTAGAGGGCATTAGTAAATCCCTTTATAATCAACTCACATTGTTCATGCTCTATAGACAACAAGGGAAATATAAAAACAAAGCGGAAAATGTTTACCCTTTTGTATACATTCTAAACTTCCAACTGAACCACGAATATTTTTTAAAATTCTTTTTATTTTCATTATATTAAAAGTCTAACATCAGAATATTATAGAAAACCTTCTTAATTGATAACTAAAATAGTTAGTTACCTCGAACGTCGGCAATAAGCCATATACATCCCTCGGGCCTGCGGCCCTCGGGATGTATATGGCTTATTACCTCCGTTCTCGGTAACTAACTCTTACTTATTTGTTGCTATTTTGAAGTCAATTATATATACATCTAATAGAAAATCTTGAAAATTGATAAATAAAATACTAAATTACCTCGAATGTCGGCAATAACCCTTTACATATATGGCTTTATATGGCTTATTCCCTCCGTTCTCGATAATTAACTGTTACTTTTATAACTATTTATTTACCTTGTGTTTATAATGAGCAATTCAGTTCAATTCAATAGCCCCGGTCTTTCCTGCTGAATATCAATTCCCTTCCCGTGCTCAAAGTTTATCTATTGTTTATGAACGTTTATAACAAAAATAAAGCCGAGCGTAGCAAGTGTGCAAATGATGCTACAAGGGCCAGAAATGAACAATATGCCCTCCAAAAGTAATGCTATTCTCATTATCATCAATAATGTTATTCTCATTATCACCTCTGCGTAGAACTTTCGTTCTATCTTTCGTTTCTATCTGAAAGATAACTACGAAACCATTTTAGAAATAGATTTCTAATACCTAATGCTTCAAGTTTATAAATTAGAGCATTATGCCACACATGATCAAAAGCTTTGGAAAACCACTTCTTTTCCATTTTCCAAGCCTTCATAGATTAAACGAACTATAAAGGGTAACTTCTTTCTGTACTTGACAATACCAGTACGTTTCAGCTCTGGTTATCTTTGTGGTTATCAATGCCTCAGTAAACACATGCTTCTTCAATTTAAAGTTCTCTATGCTTCTAAATACATAGGCAGTTACTCGAACGAGCTTTGACCACTTTGCATAGCGTGTGTAGTCAACAGCAGGCTTGTCAGCAATGACAGCAAGGATTTGAACTTGTTTAGGTTTTCTTTCTTTCTGAACAGATTTCAAATGATCATCATTTTCAGCCGCAATTCCTCTGGATGCAATAACCACTCTGGTCCCTTCCACCATAGACTCTTCCCTAGCAAGGTCTTCGATTGCAATCCACGGATGACTAAATCGGCTGGGTTTCAACACCTGGAAAGTCTCTTCAAAACCGTGGGTCCCACGAGGACTGGATTTCTTCTACGCGGTTGGACACGAATGTTTTCCAGTGCTACTTCACTACCTGTCAAAGCAATAGCTCGCTCAAACTTTAAAGAGAACGAATGTATCACGAACTTTAGAAGTCTAGAATTGAGTACAACGGCAAGTAACTCTAATCGAGGTAAGGAGACTACCTTCGTGGGGGCAACCCTTGACTTGAACATAGCTAGTTGGGTAGAGAAACGTTTTTGCTCATCCGTTACTCTGAGATCTTCTCTAAAATCCATGGATTTCCACATTTGTGTTTGCTCCCTTTGTGTGAACAAGGCTATGCCGAATGTCAACACATTTCAGATGAGGGATTTCTAACTTCCAAGATCTCCACTCCTCTTCGATGTCCCTAGGCAGCTCATGCATCGCCCACTCAAAAAATAACTGTTATGAATGTCGCGTTCTGATTGGTTTGGAGCGCGTGCTTTATGAGAGCACATTGCAAGCAAGCGCACTTTCCGTTGCGTCATTCCTATCTGTTATTGTACAGTTGTAATTTGTATTTTACAAAAGAAACAAAAAACATGCTTGCTGTACTGTGTGCAGTCATAAAGCACTTGGGGATTGGCACAACACTCGAGAAGTGTCCAGTAGCACTCTGCTACGCGTCGTGCTTCTCCTAACACTTCTCTCGTGTTCTGCCAATCCCCGCGTACTTTTTGACAGCACACAGCACGTGCACGCGTTTTCTATTTCTTCAAGAGAGCGGGACGGAGCTTGCGTATCACGTGACGGATATTATTGTCAAGGCATGCTCTATTACGTTATGTAAAGAATATTTATACAGTCGACATTAACAAGGATTTCAAGAGATTTTGGACTTCCCCAGTATTAATTAAAGAACGGTCAGCACGGTGTATTAAGTGGGCTGGTAGAATCCCACGAAAAATCAGTACATGATAGATGAAGCTTTAAGCCGTGTGGGGTGGGCTCGGAAATCGTATAAGAACATGCGTAATAGGTAGTAAATTACGAGCCTAATAAGAAACGACTGAAGATGATTGCCAATGGGCCTTTCACAGCTTCAAGTCGCGTAAAATGAGCCAGCTCAACTAGAAACCGTGGACAGCTGTTTCGGCCTGTATTGGGCCTCTTTCGTCAGCATCGTGTATCTAGTGAGCTGGTAGCCTCAGCCTCATCTATCAGAAATAAATATGTGGAACTGCTGAAATTGGTGTCTACTTTGCTAAAGGTTCCAACGAAAATAATTTATTTATTTTAGAAAGCTTGTAATATGAAAGGATTGTTATATAACCACAAACCATCGGCCTAATTTAACTGTCAACATCAGGGATGATTCCTATTTCAACTCATTTAATATATTCCTGACATTTTGCCTCGGTCTTGACCACGTGATCGTCGAGCCTTTTTTTAGATATACCTCTCCATTGCCATAAGCAGTCCCAAGTATCGTTAGGTGTTTTAAAATAATTTCTCCTAAAAATTAGAAAAATAGCCAGTTTAGAATAGCATACAGTGAAGAATGTATTTAGTATAATTAGTGTAATTTATAGTTTGGAAAAGAATAATTTTAATAGTTCTCTTCATCAGTTTATCTCTCCCAACTTCCATTAACCCATTTATCCATCCATCTATTGAGAATCTATTCACCTCATCTATTCATTCTTCCATCCATCTATCCATCCGTATATTGATTTATTCACTTAGTCATTCATTTAATCACGCGTTCACTTATCCATCAATTCATTCATTCATTCATTCATTTATGCATCCATTCAATCATCCTGTCAATCATCCTTTCAGTTCAGTTCAGTTTCATTGTCTCAGGCACAACAATGCACGTGGCGGAGTGGTTGGTCTACTGTATAAGGACAGTCTTCGAATTAATAGTAAACTTTGTCATTAGTTTTTCATCATTTGAACATCTGTATATTATGTTAATGAATCTGACTAATGTAAGGATTTTTGTTATCTATCGACCTCCACCTTCGCAAGTTAATGGTTAACATCTGTATATTATGTTAATGAATCTGACTAATGTAAGGATTTTTGTTATCTATCGACCTCCACCATCGCAAGTTAATGGTTTGTCAGTTTCTTTTTTTTTTTTCTTTTTGCAGATTTTCGAAATTTTGGAGAAAGTTGTTGTGCTACCTGGAACCATCTTTATCCTTGGTGATTTCAACTTTTACGTCAAGATGTTAACGATCATCTTGGGAGGAGGTGACTTAAACACACAACATGGCGGGATTCATAACGAAGCAAACTTTATCATTATGCAAGGACCATTACATCATCATATGCAGTGAATATCATTAATATCATTACAACCCCCTTTTTCCAAATGAAGGGCTAACTCTACCTATTTTAAATCACTACATATCAATTACTGTTTCGTGAGAATAACAAATTTTAACAACAACGTTCAGAGTCCGCAGTTCGATACAAGTATCAATGTTCAGTACTTTACGAAGTCTTCAAACTTCTTTGGTGGCTTTACCAATCTTCCACTTCTCGTTGTAACTCCAGTCGATGGTACTTCAGGTTGTTCAGCTTTCTTTGATTCCTGTTTAGCTTGCATACTTCTCGTTGTCATTCCTGTGATGGCTGGTTCCTGCTCTTAGAAGTAATATGTTGCATCAGGAAGTTTTGGTTCTTCTTTCTTTAAGAGATGTTGGCGATTTCTCCTAAATGTCCCTTTCTCTGTTCGGACAAGATACGAGCGTGGCTCAAGTAATTTCTTTACTACTTGTGCGGGTTTCCACTGTTTGTCTTCCTGTATTCTGACCATCTGTCCCTCTTTTAAGGGCATCAAGGGTCTCGTTGACTTGTCGTGGTAAAACGTTTGTCTTTATTGTCTGTGTTTCAGCTTCCCAATTATTTCTTGTGGGTCATAGCTTTTTGGAATAAGCATCTCCGTTGTCTGAGGAACTGTAGTTCTAAGTCTGCGTCCCATTAGCATCTGTGCAGGTGACAGATTTACTCCATCTATGGGTGTGTTTATGTAAGCTAAAAGTGCTGTGTAGGGGTCCTTTTGAAGTAAGTCAGAACCAACTTTTAACCAGGGCAAAGGCAGAATTTCATGGCTCTGCAATGGTTCAGCTCGCTGGCTTGGTTGATTTTCTAGACATGTTGCACACTGCTGGATCCTTTCTTTGATATCTTGGTTCATTTTGGACCAATATAGAACATGTCTTGCTCTTTGTAGTGTCTTGTTGATTCCTAGGTGACCACTTTGCAATTTGTCTAACATGTCGTTTCTCAGCTCTTGAGGTACTATAATCTTCTCTCCTTTAAGAAGTAATCCTTGTGAGATTATCTCATCTTTATGTTCCAATAATCATGGATTTTGGTTGGCGTCTGTTCTTTAGTTTCTGGCCATCCTGCCATAACTACACTTTGAAGTAGTGAGAGGGTTATGCCCTTTGCTGTTGCTTCAGCAAATCTATCTATCTGGATATCTGAAATGATATGCTCTGGTACACTGATCTTCAACACTTTCTGTGTTTACTAGTGTTTCTTTCAAATACGCTCCTGACAATGTGTCAGCAAAATACATTACTTCTCCACGCTTGTAGGTCAAAGTGATGTTTGGGTAGCGCTGCAACTGTACGAGCATTCTCTGAAGTCGGAGTGGTGCTGCATGCGTTTAATTGCCATATTTAGATTCTATATTATTCCTGAATTTAACATGCGATCTAATTCCTGTTACAACTTACTGCGCTTAGCATGTGCTATCCTGCGAGGTGGGTGGACTACAGGAGGAATATTAGGATCAACTGTGATATGGTATTGTCTAGGTAAACATCCTATGCCAGAGTAAATAACTGCATAATTCTTTAGAAGACTTTCAACGTTCACATAAATCACACGTTGGATTAGTCCCATTTTTTCGCACGTTTCTCGTCCTAAGAGTGGTGTGTAGTCTCCATTCACAACTTGAAAACATAGGCTGTGCTTTTTCCCTATGTTCTCACCTGTCAATTTACGTTTTCTTATGGGCCTGATAAAGCTTTTAGAATAACTTTCGAGCTTTACTGTTGTTGAATCCAATGGTTTCGAGGTAATCTTGTCATACAGGCTCTTAGATAAAACATTGCATTGAGCTCCACTATCTAATTTAAACTTGACTTGTACATTTCCAAAGTTGACTGTCTCGACCCACTCTTTCTCTCCTACTCCAAATGATCTAATGAAAAATATTTCAAAATTATCTAAACTTTCATCTTCTACTAACTCATTACCTTGATCCTCTACCAAATCTTTCCCTTGATCTTCATGTTCAATGACACTGTTCGCTGGTTTCTTTTGCTGTCTAGTTTTCGTTTGATACATCGATGCGAAGTGATTTAACTGTTTACACTTGTGACTTTGTTTACCATAAGCCGGGCAACGCATGGGAATGTGCTCCCTTTCCACAATTCGCACACGGTCTTCCTCCTGTCCTCTTTCCTTTATTCTTCTGGTTAGACGCTTTGTTTTTCTGTATTCGCGGGTTTGCCGAGCAACTAAATCGATCGCTACATCACTACAAGCCTTGGTTCCAAGCTGAGGGGTGCGTGCATTTAGGCCGGCTTTGCCATCACACTCTGGTCTGTGGTCCTTTTGGGGTTGCATTGCTTATATACACCCTCTCGTATACTATCTCTTTCTAGGGAGGGCTGGGTGTAATGCTGCCGTTGGCTGCAGTGCAGCCCTCCGTAAACTATGCCAGGTATATATGATTCCACTGGATGCCTGTTTACTATAGAGTTGTTTTTAAAATGCTTCTACTCACCTATAAGTCGTTGCATGCCCTTGCCCCAATATACCTGTCTGACCTCTTAAGCTATCGTTCTTCTTGCTATGCTTTACGTTCTGTCTCAATTCAACTTCTTGTGCAACCTAAAGCTCGTCTTAGTACTTGCTGAACCTAGATTGTGGAGCAAACCTCCTTCTGAAATACGTTCCTGTAAATCAGCCGGAGCTTTTATAAGGAAGCTTAAATCTATTTTCTTCATTTCTAAGTAACAGAAAACGCCCTTAGTTCTCTTCTTTCTTTGTGAGGTGCATAGTCTTAGTTTGAAAATAACTTATTATAATATAAAATGTTTTTCCTAAATATAGTATTACATTAAATATAGTATGAACATAGTATTAGTTTGTATGATTATTAGTTTTAGCTTATATATTTATTAGTAATATCTTAATTTAAATGATTTATATTTTGAATATCCTTAACCTAATTCTACATGAAGTAAATAGTTCAATGGTTAAATATTTCTTGATTTTAGTGATCCGTCTTTAAGGTGACTGCCTACTTTTGGAAATTGATTTAAACTTTTTTTAAGACTTCGATTTTCCGAATTGAAATTTAATTCTGATTCCAAATCTGGAAAGAAAAATAGGATGTCTCGAGCTCGTTTTCGAGATAATCAGCATTTAATGGAAGCCTACGCACGAGCTTTTGGAGTAAAAATTGCGTCACCGGAAGTGATTAGAAAAAAATTAAGATTCATAAGATAATAGTTATTTGAAAACTATAAGATTGCACGAATTAAGGCTAGTCAATCCTTCTACAATAATACATGGATATTTTCTACAAAAATACAGAGATACATTGATTTGTCATATTTTGTAGTTTCGGTGCTCTTAAAAAATCTCATAAAGTCGAACAAAAATCCCTACAAAAATCTATTTTTTCATGTGTTACTGATTTAAACTTTTTCTAAAATGTTGATATAACCTAGATTTTTAGGAGTTTTTTCAAATGAGCTATTAAAAAATAGAGAGTCCCGTGCAAAATTTGAGTATTGGTTCTTCAAGAAAATCTTGTAGATTTTTCAGCTGTTTTTGAGCGCGCGCTCATCGTGGGCTCAATTCGAACGTTCAAAAGTAGGCAGCCACCTTAAGTTATGTGAAGGTTTATAATTCCAATATGCTAATGAGTGTGAGAGTTTAAAAACGTTAATGTTATCTATAACTAAACAAAAGAAATATTCATCATACCTGATGTAACTTTGAATGTAAACATTTCTTCTTCTTCTTCTGTATCTTCACTAAGTCGGCCTTCAATCAGGCCAGAAGCTGTCGGGACAAAAAAGGGTAACTCAAAGGGAATTTCAACTTTTGGCCAAAATGTTAACGTCCTATCTGGTGCTGAATACTGCTGTCCGCTTATAGCAAGAGGTATATGCCATATAACAAGATGAGAATTGTGATGTGAACTAGCCCATGGCAAACCGTCCTGTCCATACCCTCCAGAGGACATGAGACCATGAATGTTCCATTGGTCGTTAAGAGTCGATCGCCAGTGATCTAGGGATTTCTTTGCTTGTAGTAATGCCCATTGTGGATGCGTTTCTACAAAAAGAATAATATTTTAGAGCTATAAAAAATTAAAACCATTGCTATATATTTCATCATGTGTAGTGCAACATATATTCTCATACTCATTAATAATTCATGAGTAAACCAGCCAATCAATGGGCTAATTTTGGGTCACATGATGTTACTTGAAAACTGGTAAATTCCTGTCAAAGGAATGCATTCAGTCCAAGTCGAATAATTAATAGGCATGAGAAGTCATTTCAAAGCCTCCAATATCGGACTGGACGGGATTTCAAGTCCGCGCAATTAGTTATCTAAGTGCTTAGACTTGAAATCCCGTCAAGTCCTCATTATCGGCTTTGAAATATTACATCAAAGCCGTGTTCACTCTTATTAATAAGCGGTCATCCTGTTAAGTGAGCACACCCGTTAAGCGCACATCTACTAGTGAATAATAATCCACTATTAGGGTCACCACTTGTAGTCAGCCCTATTTCCGCCAAGTAATCGCTTTATGAATAAAGAAGTCACCATAAGCACAAGCCAAGGGACCACGGCAGAAATAAATTAGTTTATTGGTGTTCCTGTGGTATATAATTTAATAGCTCTTACTTATCGCAGTTAACACGATTTCTTACATTTGTAGCAATAATTTCAAAAACCAAATGCTTTTTTAACGTTAAGGAGGCTCTGGGTAGTTTTGGTCTGGCACACCTAGCCGCATTCAAACGGCTACAACTTCGTTTTGAATAACTTGATCTGCAAGCACTTTTCACACAATGTCAGGAAAGGATTAAAGGTTTCAAAAATGATAAATTAGTTTAAAGCGGCCTTTTCATTATGCCGTAATGATGACATCATAGAAATCATTTACCACTTATTTTCTCAAAAACTAAACCTTAACTTTCAAAGCGACTTGCGCCAGTCGATAGTATTCATCAAGGCACCCAGCATGTTACATTATGAAAAAGATGTATATGAGCGTTTCCTAAATATTACGCGATAAATATTTTCGTTTACTTTTACTATTATTTCCAGCGTGTCAACTTTATACCATCAAAATCGGGGCTTTAATCTAGTGGATTCAATATTTTTAGTAGCTAGAATATAGGTACGGATATAGACACTGTCCTTATTGAGTATGAATCAAATTGTGACTTTCTTTCTAACATTATTGATTTGTTGTGAATCTAAATAATTTTCCTTTCGCAATAATTCAACCTATCGATAGTCTTATCAAGTGGGTTGCAAAAAACTTGTTAGGTTTTCTGCCAACCATGGAGTGGTAAAGGCCGATTAGATTAATAAGGGGAGTCCGATGCCCCATGAGAAGAACTGTTGCTCTCGATTACCGCCCCCTCTAGATTATTATTAGTTTTTTTACCTAAATTGATCATCAGTGAAGCCCAGTCTGCGTCTGCACCCATCCATACGGAATCATGTTTTGTTATGTTCTCCAAAGACTTGCATCCGGGTAACCGATGGCTTAGAATGAGGGATGTGTCTTCATCGTTAACCGCTGACCTATCTGTACTGATGACTCTCAGACCCCATGGGGTGTTACTTATTATGGTTTCAGCTTCCAGATGACGCTTGAGCTTTTTTCTTGGCACAAGGTCACCCAAACCAAGGGTGTTGGCCCATACCTGAAACAAATGTCCCAATATTGAAATTAATAGGTTCGTTCCTCATTGGGGGAGCGTGTGAATTAAGAAAAATGAACGCGCGCGATTCAAAGTAACAAAGCGTGGGCTAGCGTACCGGAGAGTACTCCTCTTTAACATTTCGGAAGTATGAACCTTGATGATATTTTCAAAATGCGTCACTAAAATTATATAACAAAATTTTGCCATTCAACTATTCACTTCATGTTAAATCAATATTGAAAATTGAAAAAAATTTGATAGGGTTTTTAGGCAATAACAGTTTTCTTTGAATATGCATCAGAAAAAATCTGTTAACATTTGGTCAGCTACGATTTCAGCATCACGCCCCCTCATGTGAGCCCATACAAGTTATGTCTCAAAAACTCGGTTTTTGGATCTTTTTTCAAAATAATGACTATCTAGGCAAAAAACAAAAGTGGATTCAGTTAATTCAACTATTTAGATTGAATTCTATTGAAAAAAAAACACCGTACTTTTTGAGATGAATGTACGCTATTGGATGTATTTTACAAGAGAAAATGTATAACATAACCGGGGTCAAGATAGAAAATCGTCTCTCTTGAAATAAAACAGAACCTGTCAAAAAAACAGAAGTGGATTTGAAAACCCTGGGCTTTCCTGAACATTTTGGTATATAATTCATAGGAATTTGTTCAAATTTAGAACCGTGCTTGTGCTGATTTTAAAAGCTCAATCTATCTGTTGGCTATACATTCGCCTCTGGTTTCTTAGGTTTCGTAGCCTCGAAAACACGCTAACTACGGTAGTTCGCGAAAGAACAGAAGACTTACGGGTCATTGAGGATGTTTTGTTACGCAGTTTACTTGTGCTATATAATTTTACTTTTAAGAACAACTTTCTGCTTTGGAAAGAGAGGAAAAAGACCGAAAAGAGCAAATATTCCAAATGCATCGATATGGGCATTTTTTTCCAATGGGATACGAGGAATAAGTCTTATTCTCAAAAGAATAACACGTGTATCGAAATGGGGAAACCCCAACGCCCAAAAGTCATAGATATATTTACCTGCCCATAGAAGGAATCGGACATTATCCAATCAGAAGCACCGTACTCCATATCCCACCATGCCCTATAATGCTCGGAATGCTCCACCCAGAATTCTTTCTCTATGAGAGACTTGGCTCTAGAGATCGCAGCATTTGTTGTTTGTTCGAAAGTGTCATCTTTCATAATCGTTGCAAGAGCAAGTGATGCTTTTAGGGCTAATACATAGATGACACTGTCATAGATATGATGGTCGTATTTGTCAATCCCAGCCAAATCATAAAAAGTGGCTTTTCTGAATGGTAGCCCTGTGCCTGAACAAAAAAAAAATAAAATTTAATCACCTTATTTCCTCTTAATCTCCCTTATGGGTTATTTTTTATGCTTTTGGACTGAGGGATTATCAGAGGCTTGTAGTTTAATAAATTGTCCTGATTTTTGGAAATTTATAATACACACTTAATGTCTGGTCACGAGGGAAAACAGAACTAAATAATTTCCCGAGAGACCAGACATTAAGTGTTTTGTTATATAACACTTGAGAACATAGTTAATGGAGCGGAATGGTTTGGAAACTCCATAGAACAAAGCTATTAGACTTTTTTACGCACAAGTACCTTACACATGCGCATATACATTTCTTGAATGCGGTAAATGATGACCGCATGAATGACCATCAATTATATCGTTAAGATGGTTCCGCGCCGCCCGACCATGGGCAATACCGCAACTTGAAGAATTGTAATTTTGATGACGTCGTATAAAGGTCACGTATTTATTATGAATCAATTTTTTTATATACTGTATACTTTGGCTATTGCCTTTGGCTATTAATTCTTTTCATGGTTATTTTGGCAAATGCATTTATCTATTTATTGTAATCAAGAACGTTTTTATTGTAAATTTATGTAATTACTTTTTACACGCCTATATTGGAAATCAGCACTAGTTGAATATGTTAAGCCTGGTTCACACGAGCAACGCAAACGCAAACGCAAGCGCAAACGCAAACGCAAGCAATGTTCACACGTACAACGCAAATGCAAGTAAATTAAGATACGCATGCGCAGTAGTGATTGTTTATAGTTCATACGTATTTTCCTTGCGTTTGCGTTTGCGTTTGCGTTTGCGTTTGCGTTTGCGTTTGCGTTTGCGTTTGCGTTTGCGTTTGCGTTTGTGTTACTGTAGTTCACACGTAGTTTTCTTGCGTTTGCGTTTGCGCTTACGTTTGCGTTTGCGTTGCTCGTGTGAACCAGGCTTTAGCGTGAATAAATAAAGTTTATCATCATTATCATCATTACCTGTAATGAGTATCATTTTATATATTTATATTTGTAGTTTGTTTTTAAATGTCCTAATAAACTTTTGATTGCTTAATTTTTTAAATCAGAATAATGCCCAACGTTCCTGTTTAATATTTACTAGGAAGAAAACAAAAATCGTAGCAGTCAACGAATTCGAATTAAAACATATGCATAAAGAATAACAAAAAAAATTACCTTTAGTACTATCAATGATTAGCCATGCGATTGCTCTTTTAACTGCAGACCAGAGCTTTCCAAGCAAAATCTTGTCATCTGTCCATTGGTAATACTGATACACTCCAACTACGAACATGGACGTACTATCTGCCATCACACGACCGCCAGCATAATCTGATTGAATATAAAATATATTTGATTGATTGATTGATTGAATGATTGATTGATTGATTGATTGATTCATCATTCATTTATTTATTTATTTTTTCATTCATTTATTTATTTATTCATTCATTCATTTATTTATTTATTTATTTATTTATTTATTCATTCATTCATTTATTCATTTATTTATCTATCTATTTATCTATCTATCTATTTATTTATTTATTTATTTACTTACTTACTTATTTATTCATTTAATTATTTATCTATTTATCTATTAATATAACAATAATCTCTAATCAATAATTAATAAATTTTAAATATTTATACATTTTTTCAAGATTGTAAAAAACGAATAGAATTTGTCCATTATTTAAATATGAATATGTTAATATATAATACTTACAAAGAAGAAGGAATTATAAGATGAAAAACTGACTAATAAGGAAAATTGAAATATATATTAAATAAAAATTTGGAACGCTTCACGAATTTGCGTGTCATCCTTGCGCAGGGGCCATGCTAATCTTCTCTGTATCGTTCCAATTTTAGTATATGTGCTGCCGGAGCAAGCACCTATTTATCTATTTATTTATTTATTTATTTATCTATTTATTTATTTATCTATCTATCTATCTATTTATTTATTTATTTATCTATTTATCTATCTATCTATCTATCTATCTATCTATCTATTTATTTATTTATTTATTTATTTATTTATTTAGCTTAGCCATTTAAACACCCACGCATACATACACACACACACGATGTATATAAATATAGAATGTCTGGGAACCCACTACAGCATGGTACATTTAAGTAAAATAAGTTATAAACAAAGTTCTTTTTGCGTGCTTTGTCTTTGTCCTTTTTTCCCTATATTACGTTTTATGGAGAGAAAAAAGCTAGGAGCAACAGGATAAAGTGCTCTGCAAGCCACGGGTAGTACTGCATTGACAAGGTGCGGAGCATGGTGTTAGTACTCAAGGAGAGATTTCTTGTAGGCAGTCAATGATACGTTCCTAACTCGTAGATGTTCTGGTAGAGCATTCTAACAAAACAAGAAGCGCTAGTAGATGACTGATTAATGTTCTTCATCTTCTCTGAGTGAACGTTTTTGCTCGGCTGTTACTTCATGCTCTTGTTCTTCTGCCTGTGTCCCTCATGACTGGTAACACCTCTCTTTCTATGAAGGAACTTCTAGTTATTCTTTTCGTTTATAAACCATCAATGGCTTTGAAGAAGAAGATTGTTGAGACGTATAATATTTTGCCGTGGGCTTCCTGTGGAAGTGCTGTTTTGGTAGGGCCCGGGGGGAAGTCGAAGTGAGGAGTAGAGAGAGTAGGAGTTGACTGTTATTAAAGGAAGGAGATCGAGACTGTTCTAGAATGGATAGCCATAAAATATGTAAGTTATGTTTTGAGTTTGGGTAGAAGTTAAATTTACATTTTCATGCCTATAATTTTTCATCCACAGCAAATCGTGTAATCGTGTAATCGTGAATTCGTGTATTCGTGTATTCGTGTAAACTAGCAAAATGGATAGAAACATGTAATTGACCCTCGAACTACGTTTGAATAAAACTTTGAAAAAACACACGCATCTCGACATCCCGAGGTAGAACCTTCGAAAAAGCCTACAAAGATGATGTCTAGCATTTCATGCCAATGAGAGATGGGCAACAGATTGGTTAGTTGCAATCTATCCTTGTACTCCGTGTCACAGATGAATGGGAGTTTGAGTACGTACTTGGTTGCGCGCCGCTGTTCACTGCTGTTCAACTTGTTTAATGAACCCAACAGACTGTGGTGACCAAACCTGAGTAGCATTTGCTAGATGAGGGCGTACAATAGCCAAGTACAACGGCGTGTTTTGGGATATATAGATAAATTACCTCTATCGATAGGTTAATTTCCTACATAGTTTAATAAATAACATAATTTTAATCTTACAGGGATAGATGGGGAAGGAAATTTTTTAATGGTAATTTTTGAATTTTAGCTATTTTATCTTATTAGATTGTAATGCGCAGTAGAAAACAGAAATGTTGATTCTTGCTGATTCATAAGTTAATAAATTTCCTCATCGGGAATTGTAACACAACGATTGCCGCCAGATTTCATTTTGTTGCCGACTAAATATCCCGAGATTCAGAGGTGAATGTCGTACAATATTCACCTCCAATTAACCAATGAGCGCGCGCGTTCTTAGGAAGTACACAAGTTGGTATATGCTAATAGATAATAGATAATGAAATAGGAAATTTTTCTATGTAGCTAATGTTTCATACCTAGTTTTCCAGTTTTTCCCAAGCATCCTTGAGTTAATGCTTCTTGCATCATTCCATTGGAGTACTGATGTCCTGCCCACGACAGCAACAAATGGCGAACGATCTCTGTGGGAAGTTTCAACAGTCAGTGCATATTAATTTAAAAAAATGAATTAAATGAGTTTAAAAACCTGTTGATTATACTAAGTGGTGTGCAAATTAAATCTTATAGTCAGCTTTTCATAAAGGTTGAACGTTTCTTACCATCTAGACACACCAACAGAATCCTTTCCATAATATTGTGCAATGAATTGGAAGTATATATATTTTTGTTTGTTTATTTATTATTTTTGTAAAGTATCATCTTCTAATGATTTGTTTGTTCGTGTTTTTTTTCCTTTTTGAAGTTGAAATTAAATATCTTTATGGTACTAATAAACAAAATTTTAAGTCATTGTTTATTGAATAAAATCCCTAAAGATCCATACTTATTGCTTTGGGGTTCGTCAAGTTTATCGAATTTAGGTGTGAGTGCCTTACACCGCTAAGACAAATGCCTTTCATTGAAAATGCATGCTTGAAAAATGCGAACTCATACCTGGATAAAACAGCATGTAAGGAAGTATTCTCTGCATATCATTATGAATGGTATCAATATCGTTACAGTCATACGCTTCCCATTGCCTCCATCTTCCGTCTTTTGTCCAGAACGCTGATCGCCAAAAGCTAACACTATTCATCAATAAGTCATTCAGCCAGGTAGGAAGTCGATAAACAGTGGAGCTGGGTTGCATAGAAGGTCCAGTACTAAGCAAAAATGGTTCTTGCCATGTTGCAATGCTAGATACTGACTTCAGGAGATTTTTACGCATATACGCCGCTACTTCTTGGCTTGATTGGAACATGTTGGTGTAAAAGTTACCGATATGAACCTTGGCCATGTCACGGTGGGGGTAATACCAAGACATAATAATGGTCAGGGATTTTGTCTGTCCGGGTTTCAAAGTGGTTCTGACTGAAGCTGATCCATGTAGACCAACTACTGGAACAATGGTCGTGTTCCCAGCAAGACCTGTTGTTTAATAAGCGAAAGATTTATCAATTCATGTTATGAATAATAGATAGTATATCTTATCATAAGCCTATAAGACAGTTCTTTCTCAAGTAAGTTAAGGCATGAGTTGAAGGCCATCTATGGTTAGAACAATTTTAATTTTCTTTAGCTTTCATTTCTATCTGAGACATCGCCAAAATTGGCATGGCCACATAACTTTATGAGCTAAAGGTTTTAGGAGGAGAATTTTTGAGATAATTCGGACACATGACCTTGTTCCTCACTTCCATGCACCCGATTTTTTTGAATTAAAATGGGGTGACGGTTATCATCTGTACATAGAACTTTATGGTATATTTTCATTCTTCAAGTAAGATGTATATGGAACTGTCCTAACACCTGAACTACCATTCCTCATTTAGGGGATATTTGCCTATGTTTGATTGAACATGCAGGTCACGTGACCTATTTTGCATTATATCCCCTAAACGAACAATGGTAGTTCAGGTGTTGGGGCAGATTCACATACATCTTATAGGAAGAAGTGAAAATATGCCATAACATTTTATGTACAGATGATAAACATCACCCCATCTAAAGGGGAATTGGAAATAAGTTGCAAAAAGGCAGAGCGTAGGATGTATATGAAACTGTCCCAACACCTGAACTACCACTGCTCATTTAGGGAATATTTGCCTATGTTTGATTGAACATGCAGGTCACGTGACCTATTTTGCATAATATCCCCTAAACAAGAATGATAGTTCAGGTGTTGGGGCAGATTCATATACATCTTATGGGGAGAAGAGACAATATGCCATAACATTTTATGTACAGATGATAAACATCACGCCATCTAAAGGGGAATTGGAAATAAGTTGCAAAAAGGCAGAGCGTTTATGCCAGTACTGATTAGTCAAATAACTCTATTAAATAAAAAGCAACAACAGTTGAATAAATTGAATTATGTGTGGTAAACTGTCTATCTTAAGTTACGCTACAGAGGGCGTTTTTCCCTAGCTGAATACCATATTTGCTCAGCGTTTAGCAAAATAACGAATCCGGTGATCCTCTCATTTTTTATTTCATTCTTTTATCAAGTTATGTTGGGGTATGCATATGCCAACCTTGAAAACTGCAATCGCAGCTTCATTTACCCGCGAACGAACGTTCTTAAAGGACTCGAAAGTCGACTAAACATTGTTTTGCCCACATATAAAAATTAAATACATAATTAAAGTATATATTTACTCTTTACAGATCCAATGAATACTGAATTAACTGACCTGTTTCATTGAATTTTTTCCATATATCCATAAAATCATCAGCAACACCAAAAGAAATCTCCTTGTCATCCCCTTCTACGGCATGCAACGTTGTACTTCCACTTTGAGGAAAGAATCCTGGTCGTTCGAGGGTCAACATTGAGTTATTTGTATTCCATTGTCCCTTGACTCCAGAAATTATCCCAGCAGTCCATGCGTGATTAGGCATTTTGTCTTTAAGAAGACATGCATTCGGACCATTCGTTGTCCAAGCGATGCACTTGGGCATCTTTGCGCATGCTCTTGCGCAGTCCGCTGGTAAGACATTCCTAATGACAAGAAATAAGAGAATGAATCAAATAACATCATTTGATATACAAACTAGAGAAATTAATGATAATCTAATTAAGTATAGCCGAACATCGCTTTTTATGCTAAACACTGATATGTGCATTAGAAAATCACAATATCAATATTGTTAATTGTTGTGCAATATAAGTTATTTAAATCATCATCATCATTGTGATCATCATTATTATTGTTGTTGTTGTTATTGTTGTTATTCATTAAATAAAAATTTTTTGACTGGTTCACATATTTAAAAATCATCATCAATATATGCTAAAGGTTTAGACAATGTTTATTTACCGGGTTACCTGTGAAACACCGGGCATAAGTTACACAATATTCCCCAGGAATCTTAGGACCTTACCCAAGAAACCTTTGCGGGCTTAGGGTTCCGGTTTACAGTTCAATCAATTAGCATGTGCCAGCTATCAATTAAATCATCACTGACTCTATGCTCTTTATGTTCACGACGAACCCCAAAACCATGCTAATCAGCAGTAGAACTTGATGAAAATAGAGGAGATCCAATTGATTGAAGAGGGCTAAAGGAATTTTCGTAAGTAGGGATGTTTTCCAGCACGAACAAGGAAAAGAAGTTTGGAAGCACACACATAGTTATATATCCAAACCAGCTTGCTTTTATTATAGCGAAGGATTGTTAAGTAAACACGTTGGCTATAGTCTAATTTAGACTTTAATATCAGGGAAAAGATGAAATTTTGGATTAAAAAGCTTTTTAGTATGAATTCCGCTTTGGCAAACTTTGGGAAACCTCATAACTGCTCAAGGGTGAGTGATAATCGACTCATAATCACTGGTCACTTGACCAATCACAGTGAGCAAAACTCTATATTTAAGCCGTCTAAAATTATACCAATTAACAATTATTCGCTGAAGGCGAAGTGATTATTCATGAAATATTCGCCACAATCACTGAGCCTGAGGGGAATAATTTTTTTAGAATAATTTTAGACTTGAACATCAGAGAAAATTCGACATTCAGGATAAAAAATAAGCGTTTTAGTATTACTTCCGATCAGTCAAACTTTGGAAAACTTCATAATCACCGCTCCAGCAGTCACTGGTCGCTCGACCATTAACAGGGGGCAAAACTGTATATTCAAGTCACCTTTATCCAAGTCTAAAATTAAACTAAAACAAAATATTTCAAAAACTAGCGCATAAGGTTAGTCTCAAGGACGTTCGCGAGCATTGTTTGCCCGAAGCTTTTCTACACGGGAGTCTAATGCACGTGCGCTTGTCGTGATGATGTTATTCGCATATAGAGGTGTGCTTATGCCAAGTTCTAAAAATTCTGATTGCGACTTCATTTGCCCGCGAACGTGTGCTTACAAATTTAGTTACATCGTAGTATTAGAGCAGTTTTTGTATGACTGTGAAAAGCTCACGGCACAAACACGGTCGTGACACGACGGCAAAGCATACGTCAGAACAATCACATAGCATGATAATTTACTCTCCATGCAATCAAATGTCCGAAACACAGCATGAACACGGCATAAACACGGCATAAACACGGCATAAACACGGCATAAACACGGCATAAACACGGCATAAACACGGCATAAACACGGCATAAACACGGCATAAACACGGCATAAACACGGCATAAACACGGCATAAACACGGCATAAACACGGCATAAACATGTCATAAACACGGCATAAACACGGCATAAACACGGCATAAACGCGGCATAAACACGGCATAAACACGGCATAAACACGGCATAAACACGGCGCAGACACTGTCACGCCAAGGTCACGGAACTGTCAGACCAATCACATTGTGCGGGAAAATATCCACTCATCAAAATTCATATCACTGTCACGGCAAGGCACGAATAAGGCTCCGACTTTTTTACAGCCATTCGAAAACTGCTCTATTCTTTTCTCATTACCTAGTAAAAACCACTTCACCATAGTTATCACCCATTCGTATCGTGTCATCTTGATAACCAAGAGGAAGATTCAACAAAAATGACGCTGTGACAGGATCTCTCTTTTCTTTGTTTTTCAAGCCAATAGTGAATGCCACTGCAGGAATAGCAGAACTGTACGGGTTTCGAAGGTGAAATACCGGATACGCATATATGTCCATTTCAACCATTTTAGCTAGTACGTTCCCACCTGGCGAGATAGAAAAGAAAGCACTATGCTAGAGAAATCGACGTTTTGATTGTAATCAATGTATACTTTTGCTACGCGGCGATCAAGTTTACTCCCATCTTTATAACATGTTCTGGAGTATTGTTCTGCCGTACAAGAAAGGCTTATTTTATTTTAAAAAAGGCAATAAAATATCATTTCTCTTACCAGTTGACAATTTACTGACAGGATAGGCTCCTGAATACGATAACTCTTCTACCCCAGGGAACCCGTGTGGGGGATGAGTCCTTAACAACGCTGCCTCACTTTTATTCCCCTTTGCAACGCGTACTCCAAGCACTGCCATATCCAACGACCCTTTGTTCAACTTTGCAGATCCACCTGGAGATTGGTTTTCTATGGTCCATTCGTGGAAGGTCCCATCTGCGCGCAACTCAAAGGAGCCCGTTGACAGGCCGCCGAGCGGCACAGCAGAGCGCATTCCTATTGGTGGATCTTTGGTGCTGACACGACGTATTATCCCGGATGTGCAGTTGTCTACCCCTGAACGGATATCAGGCACGGCACTTTTTAACCAACAGCAATATGACCCTGTAGATATCAAAAAATCCTCTTCATCAATACTTTTAACTATTTTGAAAATGTGCCATTTTTTTTTTCATTATACATTTTGCTCACTTATCTTTGCTTTTGCTTGGAAAATAACCTGGAGCCAATCCATGACATCGTGTGAGATTGACAAGATAAATATATTCTCTGTAGACTTTTTTGAACATAATACATTTATCATGTCAAGTTTACTCAAGGTTACAACGGAGATTAATTGAAATACGTTTGCTATTTTTTTCGAAAGCAGAACTAAATCTCGACTCGGCTTAGTTTACAAATAATAAAACGATAATTGAATTGGGTTTTGGCATGACATACTAAATTATCAAGAACTCGGCCGTTTTCTCCGTGTCAGCATACGGCTTTGGCACATAACACATTGCCTTGTTCGTGATGATTGATTTAATTTTAAAAATGATTTTTAAGTTAAAAATTCCACTTTGACACGATTATTGCCATACTTACCTTTGTCACAGTTTCGCGTCTCTCCTTCCTGTATTCTTACAGTCCATGCTTTACAGCGTGGTTCACGGCAGCAGTAATTGGCACACACGCGGGCGTTATTCATCATCGTATTGCCAAGAATACTCTTCACTTGAAAGCTTATAAATACGCTACCGCGCATGTCTGTGTTATTAAACCAACCCACGGTGGAACATTCAGAAAAATGTTCAGGTATCTCATAAAGGTACGAGTATTGAGAGAACAGTCTCGTATTCCATGAAGCGCTTGTCTAAAAATAGAAAAAAAATTTTTTTTGCGGAAATCGAAATGTATTAACTTGCATCTAAATTTGGTTCAAATTCTAACCGACCTATCTAGCAAGACCTATCTATAAAGCTTTGGTTATGGTTTACTGTGGAACAATCAGAACAGAGCTAGGTTCCAAACTAAATGAAAACTCAAAGATCGAATAGGACGTTTGCATGATGGCGTCATTGACCTCTACTACCAGACTCCATTGCACACTTTCTTTTGTTCAGTTAATTAGCACCAATTGTCTTACTATTCTCATGAGGGAATACAAATTTAAATAAGAAAGAAAATTCGAGAAGCATTATGGTATAGTGAGAGTCAAATGACGCCATAATCACGCAAACGTCCTATTGGAAAAATACCCTTGAAGCACAGGATGATCGTATACCAATAACCATTGCAGCAGTTTCCCGCCAATTGGAATACAAATATTGTGACACAAACAACTACGCAGTATCAATGTTTGAGAGTACTACAAGGATAATGAGGCATTTTCCTCTTGTTTTCACAGGACAGTCAATAATTGAAACAATTTGTGATCAATTTTTTTGCGATCAGAGTTTTAAATTCTAAGATATTACTACAAATTGTAACCGTAGGCAGTTGTAATAGTCAAAAGTATGTGGAGAAGTTCGGCCAAATAATATTATATATAATTAATATAATTGTAAGTTAGAGAACTTGAAAGAGGAGGGGGTAGGTAAATATCTGTAATTTAAAGTAAGAGATGTAGAAGTAAATAATTAAAAAAAAGTCGTCCCAATTAGCATTTTCCATTAACTATGATTTCGATGACGAAACAAAAGAATTTTAATTTCCTGACAGCTTTGGAAACCTATTGCTATGTACTCCAAAAGGGGCTGCTTTCCTACGTGCTGCAAGGGGTCTATACGGGCTCATTAATTAGTATTCTCAAAATTAAAGTCATTAGCATTCACTATATAGAGAATAAGAATATTATTATTATTATTAAATTTAATTATAACTGAGGCGTCAAGTGGAACATAAGAGTCTTGAACCCTAGGAATACAGGTTTATCAAGTGGTATTTTCCAATGACTTATTTAGAGAATACTACGTAATTAACTCGTATTATTATCCTTGTTCTTCAAGGTCCGCACCATTTGATGGCTTAGTTATTTTATGTAATTTTCTAATTGGATCAATTTACGAATTATTCACAACCCACTTAATAAGACTATCGATAGAACGAATTAGAATTTAGAAGCTGATTTTTTTTCGTAGACGGAGAAAAACACGGAGAACCCAACAAACAAACCTACTTACTTACGAAACCGAGCCTGGAAATCAAACCTGCACTACCCAAGCTTCCCACAAAAAAGTGATGCAACGGCACCCAGTGAAAGAACCTTGGATTCACAACGAACATTGAATGAATGTAATTTAAAAAACTTGCTATGAAAGAAAAAATCACTTACCCTAGATACGTTGTACTCCTCCACGAACAAGCCACACTGTTTGAGATTCTTGAACGTCATCGTCTTCTTGACAGTTGATGGTTTGCTTCCAAACTTCAAAGCATCTAGTTTCTTCAAAAGTTTATCTTCCTTGTACTTCGTTTTCACTGTAAAAATCAGCATCTATTTTAGTTTGTTATACTTGCTGGCTGTCTTGCATTCACACGGATAATTTTATTAAGTTCTGGATAATTTCTAAGGCTCTGGATTCCCAAGGTTCTCGAGCGACTTTTTCGATAATTTCAAAAACAGTACAGTAAAAAGAAAGGTGAAAAAGGAATACAATCATTTAGCTTCACCCAAAAAGATCAATCATGTTTAAGTTTATACTATTTTGGTAAAGCTTCTGATGCTAACATAAAGCCATCAGTCCTTTTAACTGGGACACCTGGGTTTTTTCTGATTCCTGAGCGACAAAATAAAAACATTGCGCAGCACTCAGGGGTCTTCAGGAGACCTTTGTGGGCATCTGCTATAGGGTTCCTGTCTACAGTCCGATTAATTAGCATGTACCAGCCGTCAATCAATGTCACCATGTTGTTTAGTGATTATGAGAGGGCGGAGCCAGCAGATCACGTGGCAGAAATTAATGTCTACGCATCCTTTATTTCTTTGACTGCTGTTATTCAAGACTCAAGGATTTTCTAGCGAGAAGTTAGCAAGGATTTCTAAACGAGGATTTCTAAGTATTTTCAAATTCCATGGCCACTAAATTAACAATATATTCATGCTTTTATATTCAGCTATTCAAAGCATTATTTTCTGTCTATCGAAGATCACTACTAAGAGATAAACTATTCGATTGATGTTT
This sequence comes from Actinia tenebrosa, assembly GCF_029948245.1. NCBI lineage: Eukaryota > Metazoa > Cnidaria > Anthozoa > Actiniaria > Actiniidae > Actinia > Actinia tenebrosa. The sequence goes on from NW_028292606.1 coordinate 107,012, forward strand.
TAAAGAAAAACTACGAGCCTGAACCATGGCTTCGACTTTAATTTTTTTTTTTGTGCAAGATGATCCGATTCTGATGATAATCTATTCCTTAAAGGTATTTGGGCTCTAGAAACTACTGCAGATAAACATGTTTCAAATAAGTTTATTCGATTATTCATTTTCAGTAATATGAAGAGTGATAAAATGATGAATATAGATTTCTGAAACGCATGCATGACCTTCAGATCGATCTTGTATTATTCAATTTCTTGCTCACTCGTTAATGAGAATTTCAGCATCGATTTAAAAATATGGGTTAATGAAGGAAAGTCAAGCAATTCTCAGAGAAGATTAGCTTGTTTCACCGTGTTAATTGACGTTTTAAACCGATTTAGCGACTCTTTCTATCCAAGCAAGTTTTGAGGAGTGTAGCAAAATTTGAAAATGGATTTTTTCGATTATTTTGAAAATGTGTCATAAAATTTTTGCCCAAAATGGCTTTCACTATACATTAGTAGCTCTTTCACTGTCTTTTGAAACTTATTGCCGCTTATTTTCACTCACGATCATCGCCTTTAGATTCTTACTGGCTGGACTCAGTAAACTGTCCCCAGCCAGGTAGCCCAGTCTACGCTGTCCCCAAGGTCTTGTTTTTAACTTGTTCACATGAAAAACTAAATAATCATCGCAAATATCAGTGCATTAAGAAGCAAATGATTATTACCTGCTTTTCAAAATCATGCTTTTATGAAGTTAATGCAAATTTATCAACATTTCGCAAAAACATCCGCCGTTTGTGTTTCGAACCACTAAAAACATAAAAGCCGTACACTTTCCAACTGAAAAAAATAATCTGTCTATTAGAAAAAACATAATCTGCAGCTTATAGGCAATATTGAAAGGCGGCCTCTCATAAATATAATGATCGACGTAAAGTAAAATGCTAACGTTATCTTATCAATGTTGTCTTGCTGAGACGCATCGAATCTTCTGTTTTCAGATTCACAATGGACTCATTTGGTGGTTGAAAGGACCATGGAACATTTCGAAACTGGTGAAACAAAAATAGTTCACGACTAATAGGCAACATCCATATGTGACTGGCCAATCATCGAATGGCAGTAAGGGTTTGGTATTTTATGGCCTGACTTACACCAGTCTCGTATTCAATGCATACCGCTGTTTTTAAACAACACAGGCTCATTTGCACAGGCTTAGCCTCATTGATATGTCAGCTATTCACATATATCATTAAAAGTCCGTGGGATTTCAAAGCATTGGTATTGTTTAAGTTGCGCATTCTTTACATTACAGCTGACTTTTGTGAATAGTTTGTTTTAAAGCGAGCCCGAAACTAAGCCTATGCAGGTGAGTCTTCAGTCTTACAACGCAGCGGTATTTACCGAATGCGAAAAGGAACTATTGACTTTAACCAGTTTTATGAATTTGCAATGCAAGTGCTTATAACCTTCAGCAAATCAGAGTGAAATTTCTATTAATTGAGTTATATTACCTTTTTCAATTTTTTTACCAAAATATCTGGTGCGGAACGTAGCTTCCTTCGGCTTCAAGTCATCATGCTGAGAATTGTTGGTTTTCTGATGATTCTGAGTGGTTTTAAATATCGACTCTTCAATTAGCTTCTTTTCCTTTTCTATTTGCAATCCTACTTTTTGTTTTACATCTTTCGTGTGCTTCAAACCTGCTCCTTGGTCATGATTTAATTCAAGTTGGTTACTATTCGTCTTTTGGAAACTGTTTATGCTTTGATGTACAGACTCTTCGATGAGCTTTTTTTCTTTTTCCTTTCGGAGATCTTCCTCCTGCTTTACATCCTTTAATTGTTTGACAGCCTCTGCTTGAGACGGTATGTGCTTATTATTGTGCTCGTCGTTGTCATGGTGATGTATTGGGGATGAAGATGATATTTTCTTTGTCCTTTCAATCATTAATTTTGCTTCTTCCTTGGCTTTCGCCTTCTTGTTCAAGTCAACCTCTTTTGGTTTGACATAATTTTGATGTTGTGTTTGCGAAATTTTTTCCAATTCAAAATGGCTGTTGCTTACAGAGTGATAGATGGGCGACATCGAAGAGTAACTCCTGTTCCCTTGGTGGACATTCAAGATTTTGATGCTATTTTTCTGCGTACTTTCTTTTTCAGCAACACCACCTTGTGATTTCATGTTTTCAACTTTATTTTCCATGTTCGCATTTTCTAGAATTCCATTACTATTTATCATAATGAATTTTCCACCTGACTTTAAACTACTTTTTGCACCCTTACTATGGCCTTCATTAACAACAAACGAGGGTCCTCCCTTCATTTCTTTTGCTTCTGAACCTTGCTTTATTCTAAGCGATTCATTCCTTATCGCAATAATCTTAGCGGTCAAGTACTTTATAAATTCTTCTCTTGATAGAATTTTTGGCTCTTCATAACTTCGAGAACTGTTAGTTGCATTTTTAAGACTTTTGTTAACGTCTTGTTTGGTTGGCTTCATCTGGTTTGAATTTTTATTTATATTGTCCCCCAGATCACCACTTGAAAAGTTATCATTAATCACTCCCGAAAACCCGATGTTTTCGCCTTCGTTTATCGCTGGAGCCTTTTTCTCAGCATTCTTTGATACAAGTTGCATATCCTGAACTCCACTGCCATTTATTTCATTATTAGGTCGGTTACTTTCCTGGTATCCAGACCCAACTATATTTCTATCTGATTTCAGTTTTAGTTTTAGACGTGTTTGGATTTTTTCTTGCAGAAAGCCTGACGATGCCACTGGAGTAGAACTTTCTTTAACGACCTCTTCATCGCCGGATGTAATCGAATAGTCGTTTCCTCTTATGTTTATATTTTTTCGTTTTTCTACTGTATGTGGTTTTACGAATACTAATGTCGAGGAAGCACTAAATCCAGAGTCCTCAGCAGATCCAGAACTTCCTTCTAAACTCAGACCAATGTCATCGCCTGTTTGCTCAGCTTGTCCACTCTCTCCTTCAAAATTTCCCATTTCCTCATCAAATGTGTTCGGTTGAGTAACATCTCCGATGATAACGTTTTCAATGCCATCTTCCAAGTCATCTAAAGATCTTCTTACTCTAGTTTGGCTTGTTAGATCTGTAAATTAAAAAGATAGCATATAGCATCAGTTTAAGCAAAAAGTCATACTGAGAATGATATGGACCGTCAGATAAGCATTTTCAGAGTCTTATTTGTCATACACACATTCAAGCAGACAGAAAGGTTAAAGATCTTTTAGAAATAAAGGATCAAATCAGATGTAAAATAGTATTATTTCATAGGGATTCTCGGGTTACCAAAACAATTATTTGCTTTATTAGTTTCGATTTAAAACACAAACACACCGGCGACACAAAAGACTAATGATCAATCAATCGGAGAGAATCTTCTGAGGTAACACTAAAATGTGACAAACAAACAAAACGTAAGGAGCGTAAAACTGTTATTAATATTTTGATAAAGTTAAAGATTTTCTTAAGTAAAATAAAGCTTCAAATGTAAGATTTTTAATTTTTTAAAAAGATCCAACGTTTGGGCAAGCATTGGAGAATTTATCTACTGGATTTTGCACTTTTGAAATTTTAGAAATTATATAATCATATATAACTGACAACAAGCAGTATTGGTCCACAGCCGGTATTCTATAATTTCCTTTTCGAAAAAACCTATGGATTTTTTTAAACGACAAATTTAAGACATTTATAGAAATTTAAACCACACAAATCTAACTTTATAGATTAAAACTTGCTATAGTACAGTAATATAAAATACCAGTTTTATGATAATTTGATACGACACGAAATAAAAAGAAATCGCTAACTTACCTGTTGAACACAGCAATAAAATGATGACCATGACAGAAAAAATATAGAAGACTTGAATCGAAACCATTATGATAACTAAACCACTTCTCTCTTCAAACGAAAAAGATTCTAATAGTGATCTGGTCTCAGGCTACTTCCTTTAAACAAAACTGAATTACACTCAACAAAACAAGAAATGACAAAAAAGTTTTTGTGCCATCCTTGCTAACCAACACCTTACCATAAGCCCAGTCTTATGACTGAAAAATATTCAATATTAGAAGCTAGGTATGGAGAGCATTAATAAATATTTTCATCAAAAGCCGCCGGCAAGATTAGAATCTTGCTTTAATCCTCTAGTCGGATAGTAGTGTTTTCATTGATCTGCAGGTTTTCAGCAGGTGTAATACAGGGTCAGCGGACATAAATACCTGTTGATATGGCAATGCATGACTTGGGACTGGCAAACAGTATAAAAGAAATGATCAGTTTCTACCGAATCGCAGTGACGTATTTCCGGTTAACGTGAGATTTCGACTAATAGACCCTTCCACGGATTTATGAGCAAATTAGCAAAAATCGATCAGTACCATTGAATAGAGCACCTCAAATTTAGCAAATTTGCCAAGTCAGAGGATGATAGGACGATTTTGTATGATGGTTACATGATACTGACTTGAATGAATTTCTTTCCGGAACGATTTCATCCCAATTGCAATATATTTCTATGTACTTGATTACATGATACTAGAGCAAGATTTGCTATAATACTTAACTCAAGCTGGAGTTAAAGTTTTAATCCAGCGGCCAACTATACTGGTTCCAAATGGTGAAAAGGGATTAACATACGACAGCAGCATTTTTGCGTGTCCCGATTGGTTGGACGTTGCCATGCAATTGATTGGAAAGGATTCCTTTGCTGACCCTGACAATTGGCAGTAAATCGATCAACAGACTTTTGAGATTGATGAACCAGGCTTCGCATTGGTACAACAATCATCAACGTGGCCTGCTCTAGGGTGACTTTCTGGAGACATCTACCAATTAAGCAACATGGGGAAAACGTTAATCATGGTATATATCGGAAAGGTTAGGAAATCTATTGCTCTAGGTTGTTGTTCGACTTTATCCATTGCTATATGACGTTGACCGTGCATAAAAGCGTTCTAAAATAGTTATTATTTGTTAATTAATCCTATATGATAAAAATTGATAAGTAAGGATTTTGAGATTTATAGTACACTCAACAAAATTACTCGACTCTGATTGGTCGAGAGGAGTACAATTATAGCGTTAATTGTACTCCGTAGGAATACCGAATTACGTCGCTATAGCAACACGGCCAAAACAATGTCAAAACAATTATTTTCTATCATTTTGTACTTAAAAACATATAAATAAAATTTTAAAGCCGTAAGAACTAATCTTTTTTATGCATTTCAGTTGCGCGATGGACTGAAAATCGGCCGCCTAATAGACAAAGATGAACGGCTTCGCTTCGCATTCTTTACTGAAATTTTGTTGAGTGAACTATAAACAAAAAATCGCACGATCTTCTCGTACAATTTGGAATTAATAGACACTCGTAATGTTTTGAAAGTTCTTTAATTGCACTCGCCTAAAGGCTCGTGCAATTACAAGAACTTTCAAAACATTATACTCGTCTCTATTAATTTCCAAATTGTACTCGAGATCGTGCGATTTCCTATACTAATAATATAAGAAACGATACAGACAGTAATTCACGACGTTTCGAGGTCATGCTGACCTCATTATCAAGTGTGTTTAATGGAACTAAATCTTGACTATTTATAAACTTTTTTTTTTTTTAGTTTATAAATAGTCAAGATTTAGTTCCATTAAACACACTTGATAATGAGGTCAGCATGACCTCGAAACGTCGCGAATTACTGTCTGTATCATTTCTTATATTATTAATGATAAAAATTAGTTGTTTATTGAAAAGGAAATCGACTTTTGCATACTTTCTTATTTGTCGCCACCGAATGAAGCTTTTTAGTTTGAAAATGTTCATATATGAAAATAATAAGGAAAACAGTATTTTCAGCCATAGTTGCTTTGGTTCATTGTCCACGGTCAATATCATTTAAACATCGCCCTCCAAACAATAGTGTCTTTTCTATGGAGTTTCCCAACCATTACACTCCATCAACTATGGTTATTTCAACGTGAAAGTGTTTCACCCGACTTCCAAACACCGAGTAGTGAATTGAAAAAAACGAGGACGAGCCGAGATTTTTTTAAACCCAATTTCGAGGTGTTCGGATAGAGGATGAAACAATCTTTCGAGTGCTAGATATTAATAATTCTTGGATAAATTCCAAACATAAGTTGCCCAATTTTAATGCTAGAATGCTTTTTTTAACCTCATACTAACCTTCTTTACCCTTAGTGATTTTTCTTTGTTTTATTCTAATGAATTATTAATGAGTTTGAGAAGCATAGTAATTTAGTTATGGGCGAGATCTGTTCAAAATATCACGCTGTCACAGGGATTTGTGTTCCCCCGAACACTGGGCACTAGTGTTTTGAGTTCCCCCCTCACCTCCCTTTCAAACATCTTTTGACACGATTCTCTCCCCCAGGTCAAGGATGCTCTATAAATGATTGGTTTTCGGTTTACAAACCGGCTAAATCTTAGAAAAGCTGAAACTTATTTTTTAAGGGGGAGGGGTGAACATCATAAACTCACCATCAGACAGCGGTCCACACATGTAAATTGCAAAAAAAAAAAAACAAAAAAAAAACGAAAAACAAACAAACAAACAAAAACAAAAAAAAAAGGAAAAATATGAATGACAGTACGGTAATGAATCTATGGATTGACATTGGATGTCGAGTGTATGAAGTTAATAACAGATTCCATGAAAATTCTATAAAAAGAAAACAAAATTTCCATGTAAATACAAAATATTATCCAGCAGTCAATTAATGAGGCTGGAATGGGGGCTATTTGACTTGTTTTAAAATGCAGGCTTTGAAGTTTGAGATATGTTTACGAGAAAGTTTGAGATATGTTTACAAGAAAGTTTGAGACAATATATGTTTACAAGAAAGTGATACCACATAATGTAAACACTGGGTTGTTTGGCAGTAAGAAGATTTTTGTATTTGTAAGATTTTGTTCGTTGAATATATGTGTGTTCGTGATTTGAAAACGGCGCATCACACATAATGTTTTCCTACAGGATCCGATCGTATATTTTCTCGTGTATTAGTAGTTGTGTTCGATGAATATATGTGTCTTCGTGATTCTAAAACGGCGCATCACACATAATGTTTTCCTACGGGAGCCGATCGTATATTTTCTCGTTCTCGAGTACATAGTTATCTTCGATTCTTGGCGAGCGCAGACAGTCCCTAACACCCACAAAATTACATATATAACATTGAAATCGAGGTTAATGAATTTGTTGAGAATGTTGAGCAGAAATATGAAAGCACGAACGGTACCACCAACGGTACCAACTGCACCAACGGTACCATTGGTAAGCCCTGAAACAGGGTGATGTGTGGTTTGTTGTCTTATAAATATTTATGTTTACCAAAGGGTGACCAGTTCTAATGTGAACACGCAAGCTTTACCAAAGGGTAAAAAGATACTAGATTTTGATTTTCGGTATGAAAACAAACTGTGAAAGCATGGACTTTCGATCCTTTAGTCTTTAGGAGTTTTAAGCTAGAGGTGTCAGAAAAGTCAAACAGGAATAACTGGCTTGTGGTAGCCAAGCGTTCATAGCGGCCCTTCTCTTTGATCCTTCGAAGTTGGCTTAGGGTTAGGGTTAGGGTTAAAAAGGGGAATGCTGTAAAACATTGACCAATGACTGCAATGTTTCGTGTGAAACAGTGCTATCGGTGTGCAACACCCGAATTCCGATCATTTTTTTTCATTTTCATAAAGTATTACCCCTTTTTAACCCTAACCCTGAATGAAATGAGTGCAGTATTTTGGGAATTGACGTAGTGATAGAAAGGTAAAGAAGTTATCGTCCAAGAGAACAAGAGATCCGGGCCTGGTTCACGACGTCCGAGAGGACGAAGATAGGCCCAGAAATGACAAGTGTTCTCAAGGAGAAGTATGTTCTGTTGGGTGAAAAACAAGTCTTAATCTCAGAAGATCGTAAATACTACGACAGAAGGCTACCCTACAACAGTCGTCTGAAAAGGACTATTGTTCAGGAATGAAGACTTATTTGTATTACTTTATTCATTTAGATTTAGATAGATTTAGATAGATGTTTATTACAAATTATGTCGCAGCCCATGGGCTGAATTACGTAATTATGTACAAACAATACCACCACAACGACAACAACAACAACCACCACAACAACAATAACCACCATCATCACAACGACAACTTCAACAACAAGAATTTTATTTGCAATCTTATAAAAAGATAAATAAATAATACATGAATATAAATATTAGAAAAGAGAAAATAACGTAACAAAAATAATTGGTATCACCATAAAAAATATGAAAATCAAAAACCTTACATGAGAGTCAAAAATGAAAAATATAAAAATCAAAAACCTTGCATGAGGGTGCCAGTGGGGGTACCCAATTGTCGATTAAATATTAATTTTCCAGCCTAATGCCAGTTAACTGTTAATAATTTTACGAGCGCTGGCCACAATATTAACTAAAATCATGAAATAAAATGCAGTTAATGTTAATTACTAATTTTAGGTCTCAGTTAACTACTAACCCCATTGGCAACCTCTTACAGACTTTTTATGGAAATCATTCAATTGGTGCTTATATTTGAAGTACTCTATATATTCCCCATATCCCAGGCATTCACGCTGTTAGATATGCGTTGAATTCAAGATGATCCCGACTTCACTGTGTTCACCACCTACCCTATCCCCTTGGTAGGCGTGAAGGTAAATAGGTGTTGATAAAAATGGAAGAACTAAGACCCCGTCCACACTTATATGTTTTCATTCGTAAACGCATAATTTTCAGTGTAAACGAATTCTGTCCGTCCACAAGTAAATGGTCATCGTTCGTGTTTTCAGCCGTCCACATACGGTAACACGATTATATAATAGTCAATCCTATAAAAATATTGCTGGTTTAAGATGAATATATAGCTCCTGTTAACCGAGAGCGAGGTCCGTACCCTAAGTTGTAGACTGAGTTTTTTCTACTGCCTTAGGGCCCAAGCGCGTAGCCTGAAAAGCCCTTTCACTGGATGTGAACTTCAAAATACCCCAAGAAAACAACTTTTTTCTTTCCATCTCGCGAAAAGTGCGGCAAAGTTGCGCAAGTGTATCAGTATATGTATTTGAATGACCATATTCATAAGAATATAGGCTGAGGCTGTAACTCCGCGCTTTAGAAGTAATATATTTGAGCGGTAAAAGAAGATTTCTAGGATTGTAATTCAGTTATTTATTAGTATTATTACAGCTACCCAGTTGGCTGTATTCTTGCTTAAAGTACGGCTTTTTAGTCTGAATAAAACAAGTCCTCTCTTGCATCCAAATAAAAGTTCATACCTCTAATTTTTAAAACAAACCTCGTGCGTAGGCTTCCATTAAATGCTGATTATCTCGAAAAAAAGCTCGAGAACCCTATTTTTCCCCCCCAGATTTGGAATCAGCATTAAATTTCAATTCGGAAAATCGAAGTTTTTAAAAAAGTTTAACTTAAGAAAAAATCTGTTAACATTTGGTCAGCTACGATTTCAAGCTCAGCCCCCTCATGTGAGCCCATACAAATTATGTCTCAAAAACACGGTTTTTGGATCTTTTCTCAAAATAATTACTATCTAGGCAAAAAACAGAAGTGGATTCAGTTAATTCAACCATTCACGGACTGTATGATATGGTTTAGATTGAATTCTATAAAAAAAAACCAACGTACTTTTTGAGTTGAATGTACGCTATTGGATGTATTTTACAAGAGAAAATGCATGACATAACCGAGGTCAAGCTAGAAAATCGTCTCTCCTTGAAATAAAACAGAACCTGTCAAAAAAAACAGAAGTGGATTTGAAAACCCCGGGCTTTCCTGAACATTTTGGTATATAATCCATAAAAATTTGTTAAAATTTAGAACCGTATTTTTGCTGATTTTATTTAGATCTTATTAACCGAGCGGGAGGTCTGTACGGGATAATCCTGACCGAGGTCTGTACCCGACCGAGGTCAAGATTATCCCGTACAGACCGACCAAGCTCGGTTGATAAGAGTTTTATTATATGACCACTTTTCATTGAAAAGGACAAAATGTTTTCGCCGTAAGATTGATATGCGATCGGACCGGTTAATACCGGAGAATCTAGACCAGTCCGCGATGCGATCTATCCAATCAGATTGCTCGATTTGCTAGTGTCCAAGCTCTAAGATTCACGGTTATATAATAAAAGCTCATACTGTCTGTTGGCCTATACATTCGCCTCTTGTGATTTCTTAAAACACGCTAACCACGGTAGTTAGCGAAAGAACAACAGATTTACGGGTCATTTAGGATGTTTTGTCACGCACCTTTACTTGTGCTATATGACTTTACTTTTTAAGAACAACCTTTTGCTTTGGAAAGAGAGGAAAAAGACCGAAAAAAGCAAATATTCCAAATGTATGGGCAATTTTTCCAATGCAATTTCCAAAAGTAGGCACCTTAAACCTTAATCCAAAACACCCGGGCATTTCATTTTTTTTCGTCCCTCAACGCTCACACATTCATATTATTCTACACATCGATAGATTCTATTTTTAAAAATAACGATCCAGCCCGTCATGCCATACCAGCCCTATGCTTACAAGATCTCTAGCAACAAATTCCCCTATAGCTACCAGTACTTAATAATGTAATGACTGAAAAACCTACGTTTTGCAATAATTGAAAACGATAATAAGCTGTGACATCATAAGGTAATTCATGACGTCAGTTTCCATGGGATGAGCTCGCGCACAGCTTGCATAGGTCGAGTGCGCGAGTTGTGTTTACTGAATGACTCAATGACTTAACTTTTTTGGTTAGTTTTTTTAAAAAGTCAGGTCATAGTTCATGCATTCCACATGGAAAGGAGTTCTTTTAGGGTTAATAGCCTCCAGCGACATAGTTGCAACGTTCGATCAGCTGGTCATAGCAAGGGGTTAATCAACTACGGTCTAGAGGCCGACTAACCTCTCCCTTAGGATTCGGCCGAGCTTCCTGATCAGTCTGCATATCCTCGGATAGCGGTGTCGGGGCCGAAATCTCCGGCATAGCCGTAAATGCTTCGCGCTGCCATACTGCGCTTCAGCACTGGTTCTGGAGGTATCGTCCTATTAAATCAAAATAATAATAAAAGGGAAAACGAAACTGTATAAAAATTAAAATATTAATTTGATTGATAAAAAGCATCATCGCTGATTGTTTTATTTTATATTCGAAGTTAAGACGACGACGAATGAATATAGAAAAAGAGGAAAGTGAAGGAAGTTGGAATTGAAAAGATGAAAGATGAAAGTGTAATAAAAGTATGAATACTTTTGGTGGAGCTCTCAGCAGAAATTTCAAGTTATAAATACACATTGTTTTGAAATAATAAAAACCTGTCTCGGAAGAGAACTTAAGCCTGACCAGCCCCGTCACCACATGATAATTGCACACTGATAAATTGCAACTGTCTCTACAGCCGTTCGCCTTATTACTTTCATTTATGCATTGGATTTATTGAACATCTTCAAGCAGGGAATATTATCAATCACAGCCTCCGTGGCTCAATGGATTAGCGCGTTGGACTTCTAATTCAAAGGTTGTGGGTTCGAGTCCCACCGGAGGTGTTTTTTTTTTTTTTTTTACCCTTTTATCCTTACCTTTATAGGGCGTAATGTTTTCCCATTTTAGATCACATGTCAATCTCTTCAGAATAAGATCTATTACATTCTAATTAACTTCGTTCAAACGAATGTAAATCATTTACCTTCTGAATTATTGTATTAACGACAGAAACCAAACTAAGGTTGGTTAAACCGGCGCTCGAACAATGGTCAAAGTTAGCAAAAATCTATCAATAATGCTGAAAAAGCGCACGAAAGTTAGTTTATTGACCAAGTTTGATAGTGACACTGATTGGAAACAGACCAACATTTCGAACCCTGGACCTTGTGCGTGTTAGGCAAACGTGATAACCACTACACTACGGAAACTGATGCTGCATAAAGGTTAAAATATTAATTTGATAAAAAGCATCATCGCTGATTGTTTTGTTTTATATTCGAACCTATGAGGACGACGAATAAATATAAGAAAAAGAAAAAAGTGAAGGAAGTGTGAATTGAAAAGATGAAAGATGAAAGTGTAATAAGAGTGTGAATACCTAAACTGAATCTTTTAGCAGGTGTTATTTCGGGTCATTAATATATATTTGTTGGACTGATCATGGTTCATTAATGACAAAAGAAGGTTATGGCTGATATTTTGAAAAGTTTCAATTTTGTGCATGGCGTAAATTTATTGAAGAGAAACAATAAAGTTCTATTTTCTTGATTTTAAATCCACTGCTGACTTTTTTGAAGCTATTGTTTCGGATAAAACAAAAAAGACCAGTGTAAAAAATCATATAAAAGGAGCATGTCTTTCTACACTGAAGAAGCATTTAAAGAAAAGCCATGCATTAATAAGATTTCAATAATTTCAGTAATGATTTCAGTGCTCAAATAAGAATAGTCGAAAATTTATATTGTTTTGAAATAATTATTTTGAGGCGTTGCCTCAGAAGAGAACTTAAGCCTGACCAGTCCCGTCACCTCATGATAATGGCACACTATAAATTGCAACTGGCTCTACAGCCGTTTGCCTCATTACTTTGATTTATATACACTGGAATTATTGGCCATCTTCAAGCAGGTTTGAATCTTATCAATCACAGCCTCCGTGGCGCAATGGATTAGCGCGTTGGACTTCTAATTCAAAGGTTGTGGGTTCGAGTCCCACCGGAGGTGTTTTATTTTTACCCTTTCTGCCGAAGCTAAAGGGATAGTAATCCTTTTAGGTAGCGATACATGGCCTATTGTTCATATTCTACCAAATCTACAAAAGTATTTTTACCTTGCAGGACACTTGAGTCAAACAAGGCTTTTAAAAGTTAGCGTTAAAAGATTCACAACCCAAGATTATATTAGTCTACTTAACTTTTAGAACTATTACAAAAGTATTCTCTAAGA
>NW_028292607.1:0-28487 GCF_029948245.1 Actinia tenebrosa
GCCGTCATAAAGCTTAATTATAGAGAAAGAATGGCTAGCAAGGCAACTTGTAGGCTTAAATTTAGAGAGTTCAGGTGAAGGATATGTTAAGGACACAAAAAAAGAACCATACCAGACAAGACAGAAAACCTGATGAAGAAAACTATTAATCCTGAAGATAATTGTTGAAAAACTGTGTGCAGTAAATCCCTTCATCAGATATCTAGTCCTTATTATTTGTGCAGCAAAAAAAAAAAAAAAAAAAAGGAGGAAAAGAAAGTGTCCAAAGTTTGAATATAGATATCAGCACACAACCTTACACTTAACCAAATAATGTCAACTTGTATGTGAAGAGGTTTTGTTATAAGATAACATTAACAAACCTAGTGTATTGGTAATACTCATTTAGGGATAAACCAATGGGCCAAGATAAACTTTTCAAATAGAAAGGAGAAGATGAAAGCGCAAGACAATGAGAAAAGTAAGTCTCTGAAGGCAGAAGGCAGCAAGAGATGTTCAGACACAGGTGTGCACGAGGCATACCAACCGCTGACCTTATATTCCAACAACCAGGAAGAGAAAGAGGTATTGGGCAGCTTTCTGCTCAGGTACTTTGAGGGAACATTAATTTGTGTAAAAGAATCAGTTCATAACCAAATTTAATTTAAACTTTTTTTGTACATTCCACAAAGGTTTTGTGGAAAAATTCTCAGTGCAAATTTGGAGAACCAGCTTTAGAGAAAACAGCAGATGTATGGTTTTAAATATTGAACTAGTGTTTAACTGCCGGTCTGCAGAGGAACTACCTTTACTTTTCTAGTACTAAAATACTGAATATTAACCTTGTCTGTTGTTTGGACAAGTAAAACTGCTAGGAGCATTAGTTTATTAGCTTGTTATTTTTATGTTCAATTATTTATTGATATTTATTTTTACAAAAATATCTAAATCACTAAAACATTTTAGTACATAATTCATATTTTAACATCATAAGAAATAATTATATGCAAGGTAGTGAAAGAGAAAAACGAAATCCCATGTCATAACAGCCATTTGCTACTGCATTGTTTATTTATTATGCCTCTGCCGCTTATATTTATCAGTCGATTTTTCTTTATTTATATTATCTTAAATAACTAGCAATAACTAAGATTTAATTACACTTCCAAATAGTACAACATGTAAATGTAGTGAAATATTTTGGCTGTTTTTTTTGCTTTAATTTAAAATAGCAACTGTATGTTTTGCTGCTATTGAGCTATTGACTGCATTAACTCCAGGTAAATCTAATAAGATAGGAATGAACAATTGACAATATGTACAAAAATATCACTAGTACCTTTCAGCTATCTTGTGATGATATCTTACACTAATCAGTTACTTGTGTCTATCCTGTATTGATTGAATCTAGAAGTACACAAAAGGTAAGTATTTCACTGTAGACAGGTGTTAGTATGTGAGAGTGGAGCATAATGTGACCGATAGCAATGTGCAACATCATCCATAGTTGGTTTGGTAATGCTCAAACAAAGCATGCTGCATCAAAAACTTTCGTAAAGTACCCCTGTTTATGGAGAAAAATTGATCTATTTTCCCTGGGCACTATCAATCAATGTCTTCACAAGAATGAAACTCTTACTGAATAAACAAGAAAGTATTAATTTTTGGGTGCAAACACTAAGAACATAGACTGTCACTCAAGTGCAAACATAAGAGTGGTTTCATTTAACCCGTGAAACAGTTACTAGACTAAAAGGGGTCTTATTTCCATTGTTTTCTTTTGTGTGTATATGTCTATTGCATTACTATGCTACTAGAAACTGTTTCAAGGTCTGAAGAAAACCAATCTACTAACGAGTGCAAACATTACTAACACTTCTGATCAGTAGTTCTCTAGTTTTTGTCTTTTTTTTTTTCTCACTAGTAGTTCTGTAGTTAATTTGATGCATTACAAACATGTCTAACACTTCAGTAGTTCTCTATTTTTTTTTCTCTTTTTCTTCTTCTCTCTAGTAGATCTGTAGTTAATTTGATGCTTATCATGTGTTGTGCCTTTAATGTTGTTGCTTACCTGTAATAGCATTGTTCTTGGCTAACGCTACTACCTGATATTCGATGATCTAAGAATTCTTGTTATAGACCTCTTGACTACTGTTGTTTGCCAATTAAACATCATAATGATAGGATTGTTGAAAAGGAGGGGTTGATATTTAACAATTATTCGCTGAAGACAAAGTGAATATCAGGGAATATTTACCGAGATGTGAATCTTCGAGCAGCAAGGTAAATATTCTCCTATATTCACTGAGACTGAGGCAAATAATTGTTCTAGCATAAATACGCGGGTGATTCTTTCAAAAAATAAAGAAGATAAAAGACATTTTTTCCAGTAACCGCAACAAAGTAGCTGGCCACCATTTTGGATTATCGCTGGAGGTGATTATCGCTTCTCAACCAATCAGCGCGCAAGATTTTCCATAATCATCTGTGTATTTTTACTTAATGCTTATATCCACTAAATGATTAAGTGTCATCAAGTCTTGTAAACCAGGCCACTTTATTATATGGCAAGGTAATTTCACAGGCTTTCATTGCTCAATTTGTGGTCCATAACTTTGGGTACAGACCATGAACCCAATTTTTGTGTTCGTCTGGCCATATGATAAGCATCTTATTAACCTCACTTGCTCTGTTCGTACATAAGTTATGTATGAAGAGATAACTAGCTAAAAACTAGTGTGAGCTGCGTCAGTGTTTCTAATGAAAGATTTTAAGTTATGTAACATTGTTTCCCCCACTTTTTCATGGCTCCCGCTAAGTGATTTCGGGCTATAAGACAGTGGAAAGAACTTGGTCCATAACTTAAGGCATGGACCTCACACTCAGTTAATAAGAATTATACATCTTCCAATCTACTATTTTTAATCCTTCATTTTGAGTAGACATTGCGGTCTTTGATGCAAAGCACATTAGGATTTTTCTGATTAAATTGCCTTGTCCCTGTTTGAATGTATGGAAACCAGATTGAACATGTTTAATTATTTCAATTCAATTTGATAAAATAAATGCCTCTGGATATAACAATTCCAAAAATATAGATAAGCCTGTTCAAAGAAATTACTCTTAAATGTGACATTCATGGAACACAATATTTTTTATTTTATCAGTGTTCATTTTCTATCCTAGTAGATTTATATGCTGGAATAATTATAGGAACTTTGCTATCAAATGTTAAATAATAACTGTGAACTATGTAGTATAAAAGAAACACAAGACATTTTGACATGTGGCTATAGTTCTGTAAGACTGTCATTCATATTAGCATCTCACCTGCCAACTTAATCAATTTGATAGTCAATTGATCAGTCAGACTTTAGTAATTACTGCTTGCCTGTTTAATGATTCATGTTATCAAATATAATTTGAAAGAATTTGCAAAGACCAATTTCAAGGTGAGTCTTAAAGGAACAGTACTCTTAAATGAATGGTAATATTTTTACAATGAAATTGGTGTCCATAACTTGTGGTAGTATATCTAGAACAGTTTGAAGGTAAGATGATGGATTCACAAGAATTGGAGACCCCCTCATGCACCAAATAAAATCAATTATTGCCGCACATTTGCCGCACTCCCATAAATTGGGTTTTGCATGAGTTGATAGAATGTAAAATTTTTAATAGGTTTAAATCTCAACATCATTTTAAGCAGTTTTTACAATACAAACAACCCAAACATTTTGCTAGATTTAATTTTTGCTTATAAAATGAGGAAATCGTTTATCAGTTGTCAATACTCCATTTTACAGTTCCGTTCAAGTGACCACGAATAATAGTTGCAAGTCAAGGCTGCAGTTTCCGCGCATAGCAAAACTATACTTTTTATCATGCAGGAACTCCAGCCTCGGCTTGGAACGGATCTGTAAGATGGAGTATTTATGCATAAGAGAGTCGGCTGAAAAAAAGAAATTGAAAACTTGATCATCTTATAGCACCAGAAACGTTTATATCATATGTGACAGCTTTATTCTTCATACGAATTGAATAATGCATTGTTGGACTTTCGAGAATAATGAACGCACTATCTATGTAAAGAGTCATTTTACTAACCATTTTAGGACATTTATTTAATTTAAATCTTTTACATTCAACTACCATTTTTGGCTTTGATAATGGATTCACAAAGGTTGCTTGACATCAAATTACTTTTTGATTGCATTTTTTTCAACTTGGTATTGATTTATTCTCCTGTTCAGGTTAATATTGTGAGGTATATCATCTGGAGTGATTCCATTTAACCTGTCAAACCCAAGCTTGTTGTTAATGGCATGAGACTCTGGCTCAGAAGACCCAGCCTTCTCTTAAGAATGATTGACATTGAATAAATTGAAATGTTAAAGTTGGAAGAAGTTGACATGAATTATTGACCGCTCATGTTTGACAGAAATAATTATCTGTTTAATGGTTTAAATGGAATCACTCTATTTTTCTTATCAATTGAACCTATGATGATAAGTAATAAAGGCATACCAGCCAGCCAGCAAACCCTTCCACCACCCCCACCCATACAATGTGTTCCCTGTGGCTATTGAGAAAATAAAAATATTGAAACAAGGGGGGAGGGGTGAACTACACATACCAATCATTACATTCGTTTGAGGCATGCTGCAAATGACTTTGGAACTAGAAACAAGACTTTGATCTTCATTAATGGTTCAATATCAACAATAATAATGAGAATTTGGAATGAACAAAAAAATGAGATCTGCATTAATGGAAACAAAAAAAGACCATAGCTGATGACAATGAATTGAGTAAGAACAGCATCATAATTAATAGATGTTGGATACAGTAAAAAAGCTCAATATATCTGTCCTTATTGATACCACAAGTATAATAAATGGGTGTTATATGATATTGTGTGGCTATGATATGTTCCTTTACCAAGCTTTGCTAGCATGCCTCAAATGAATGATTCGCACATATCCACACATACACTTGAGTCGTCTGTTGTCCATCATTTATTATGGAAAATAAAGTTAAACCCAGTTGTAATTGACCAGAACAAGTAGAGTGATTTTACTTAAAGTCTAATTCCCTGTTCTGGCTACAAGCAGTGGCACCAGTTTTTATATTCAGTCTGAGAAATATAACATGCAGAGACGTCAGTTTAATTCCTTATTCTTGAAACAGGCTATATTACACATTATTTTACATGCAAATGGCATTCAGTGATGTGATGTGAAAATGCTACTTGATAATCACACGTCTAGTGACTATACTAATGATTGCACATCACAAGCCTTAGAAAAAGAAAGATCCACTCCTGACCAATGTCTATTAACTTTACTCTGTTGTCCTTAAAACAAAATTGGATTACACAAAGTTTTAAGTAAAATCACTCTACTATCTCACTGGAATGATATGAATATGAATGAGAACTATTGGATGCTTTGGTGAACTATTTACTGGAATGATTGTCATCTATTTTCCAACTATGACAAAAACCCTTAAGTAGATATAATTAATATTTTTTTGTCTTCATATCCTTGAACTCTCTATGAATAACGACTTGAAATCAAAATAAACAAATTCTGGTCAATTACAACTGGGTTTAACTCATATGGGGGGGGAGGGGGTAACCAGTATATAGGGGGGAGGGGATGAGCAGTATATTGGGGGGAGGGGATGAGCAGCATATTGGGGTATTGGGGGGAGGGGCTACTTGTGTAGGGGAGGGGGGAATTATTCTTAGGGTAGGGGAGGGAGAATCTACTGAGTAGGGTGGTAGGAGTTTATTATGACTTTTGCTGACTTATATACTTTGAAATTTCTAGAAGTTGGACAGACACAAGTGGGCACTTAGGATATTTTTGGTAAGTTGGCAAAAAAAGACTTAGAAATTTTTTCACCTTGTACGTTGTGTGTTGGTTGTGTTTGAAATAAAGTTTGATTTTGGACTTAGTGGTTTTCCTTTGTTTTTTAATGTATTCCATCTTTACCCTCTCCACACCCTTTTTGGACTTTGAGAAAAAAATACTTCCCTGAGGTCCCACCAGCACCAAGTCTCACTACCCGGGTAGACCAGGACCAGGCAGTACTTACTGTCCCGACAAGAGCCATCTTATGAAACCACAACCAGTTGGCTGCTCTGATGGTGAAGACTGTCCATAGGGATATCAGACTTCTGACCCCCTACAGACTCGTGAGAGTACCTTGATGGCAAGCCAGCCTTTTTACTGTGAAGATTAGTGCAAGTAGGAGACTTATAAAATAACCATACCCCACTACTCATAGGTTTTACTGCACAACAGTGACGTATATCTTAGAGTGATGCAATCAATAGACTCAAGGCGGTATTCAGACTTCCATAAAGTGTTTGTGATTATCAAGACTGGTTTGTGAAGACTAAAATAACGAAGTTTCTAGGCTACTAACTTGTGAACAATGAGCTGGTCAATCCCGAAAAGGAAACTACCACCATGTAATTTAATATGAAAAGCTAAGACAAAGTCCTAAGGTGTTAATGTATTAATGAATTCATCACATGAGAATGGACTAAGTCTATAATTAATTCATTGAAGAGATAATTAATTCATTAACTGCTGTGGGACTGGGCCTATAATTAATTCAGTATCTCCTAGGTTACCAGACGGATAATTAATTCAGTAACTGCTGGGGGACTGGGCCTATAATTAATTTGGTAACTCCTTGGTTACCAGACGGATAATTAATTTAGTATCTCCTAGGTTACCAGATGTATGTTTAATTCAAGATCTCCTAGGTTACCAGACCTATGTTTAATTCCGTTACATTGAAAGTGTTAAGAGGACTTGTGTTTATAATATGCCATTTATTTTGCAGCCTACAGTCATGTGTTGATTACTGAACCACCAAAATACTTCACATCTAAATATCCATCACATAAGGTAAGGCTAATATAGCATTTTAGATGGCTTTTGATCACCAATGGAATACTTTCTTGACAAACAATATCAAATATTTTTCCACATGACTGTTGGTTGTAAAATCTCTAGTTTTTGTGTGTTAGATACTTATGATTTAATTAGGATCAAGTGCTTGCTAAGAGGTTTATAAACATTTTAACAGAGTAGATTTCATATTGGAATAAATACTGGATGAAAAAGATACCAATGAAATAAATGGAAACCATTTCAATGTCAGGACATGTTACAACGTCTAACATGTCAAGAATCATATGAAATCTACTCTATTGATTTTACACTAAGGGAATCTGAGTTGTTGATGTCTAGATATTCAGTGGTTACATTATTGTCCCTAATTTGTATTTATGCAATATTATTTTAATAGCTAAAGAAATCTAAAGAATCTATCACGTTTAATCCTTGTTTGGCATGGTCGATGTGACCTCTGCATGTTTGTCTTATTTTTATCTTGTGTTTATTTTCTAAGATCAGTTTTTTTCACCAGCAAAACAACTTCTTGACAGAAGTAAATAAGTCGTACATAAGGAGTAAATTAAAGATGAAATATTTGCACTGTCAATATTTGCATTTCCAAATTATGAACAACTACATGTATCACAATTGGCGAATCAAATTTCAGAACAAGTTCTCAATTTTCTGCCAAGAATTTTTGAATCATAGTACAAATTTTTGTTTAATTTTGGACAGCTTGTGCATATAATACAAGTGCTTTGGACATCGTAATTCATAGTAAAACAACTCTTGGTTTTACTTGTAATAAATATTTTTATTTCATTCAAGTGTAATTGTTTCTTGATTGTGAGGTATGGTGTTTCAATGCCATTCTTTGATGGCTCACCTTGTCCTCTATTCATTCATTTTCCATTTGCCTTGTTTGGCTTGGATTTATTTGTCTGCACTTTTGTGCAATATTTCAGGATTTTGCACAGCTGATTTTTGGTGTTTCCCATTATATATTGGGGAAATAATTCATGGTAAGAAATCAAACATACTGAAATTCAGGCAGACTTTGTCGGTGTTAAAAACAATTTGGAATTTGAAGAAAAATTCAGTTTGATTTGACATAATGATACATGTTTTGTGGTTGCTTTGGATAATTTTGGATGGAGTTTTGAAAACACATTTTCCTTAGAAATACTTTAACTTAAAATAGAAATTGTTTTGTTTTAAAAAGAAATTGTTTTCTCTCCAAAATAAGTATTTTGCAACAGAAATATTTTGTTTTTGTGATTAATTTTCACATAAAGTTTGACATTTTAAATGATTTGACAGTGCTGAACTTTTGTGTGTAATCATTTAATTTGATTTTTTTGTATTTGAGATTATTGAATTGTAACAGATTTTGTTAAGACCTCAGTTTCATAGAAAATAGGAATGTGCAATTAAATTGCATTTGTGTTGTATAGTGCTTATATTATATTGGTTTGTCATATTTGTCTTGGTTGAGAACAATCGTTGGAGAACATTTTATGTTGAATTTCTTTGTTTTGTTTTGTTTTTTTCATTTTTTAGCTTCATTTGATTTTGATTATCAGGAGGTAGAATTTTTTCATTCCTTTTCAATTAATTTATTTCTTATGATTATTGTATTATAAAAAGGTTAGTGTTACAGAAACTGAGGTCTTGTTTTGCTGGTGAAAAAACTTATTAAAGTGTATATCAGGTCTAGAATTTTTTTACGGTTTTGGCATCTCTAGATGATATAAATAAATATTCCAAAAAAAATTTTTCGATTTCGAATTTTTTTCACCTAGAAATCAGCCTTCAAAGTTAGATTTCTGGCGACGCCCAGTCGTGTTGGCCGTGTTTTAGGAGACTGGTAACTAGTGACGTAAATTCGAGAACCGAGAAAAGCGATTGTCAAGGATACGAGTAGACAAAGTATTGTAAACATTGACCCGTTAGTGACTTTCATTCCTTCAAAAAACATAAATTTCAATATATAATTTCACAAGATGGCTACGAACTATTACGGGAGTGATTGCAGCTCTGAAAGCGAGATTTCAAGTATATATTCAGAGGAAGAGGATGGAGAAATAGAGGACGAATGCCATCAACATGCTGAAACACACGAGTCAGATGATAGCTACCCCAGGTCTGAATCTCACGAATTGGTAGGACCATATTCTTCAGAACCACTTGCTGATGCGGACTGGCTCAGTGAATATAACGAAGAAATTTCAAAGATCGAGAAGAGAAATGAAAAGCTTCAAGAAAGATTTGATGGCGTCACGCCGAATAGCGCTTGGTACGTAACTATCAAGATCTAGCTACAAGCTCACTCTTTTTGCAAAATATTTAGTTTCGTTTTGATTTTTTTACTAACTCGCAAATCTAAACGTTTCCTCTTTTAGGTGTAGATGCGGTCATTGCAAGAAAGACTTACTTCAAAAACCTCAAGAGTGTAATTGCTGTCACGAAATAGAGGGTTGTCTCGAGTCACTGAAGTCTTCCGAAGTGCTCGAAGAATTGGAAGTACCTCCCATTTGTGTGACCTTACATCCAGGGTTTGAGCCTGTTTGTTTAAATCGCTGGTCCCTACGTTCATCATGTGCCAAGTACCGCACTATCGACGGATATAAGTATAGACAAATTGGCAGTGAAGAAGAGTGAGTAAATCCTTTTTTTTCTTCTAAGCTTAGTTTTAATTACATGGGCCCAGAACAAGTAAGATAACTATGACTAATGTTTTCTTCCTTATTTTCTTATATCTTTTACTGTTCACGTGCTTTACAAGTCATACCATGCCGTTTTAAAGTATTACTTATTTCCATGATAATGATGTAAATAGCAATTGTAACTGACAGTTGTTTATTTCAAGAATATATTCTTGTTTGTTTGATAAGTTTATATACTAACAAATTATCATTTCATATTTTAGGCTTCTCCGTGCAACAGCTTACAGGGAATTCACCCAATTGGTTCATGGTTATCAAGGAGGAGGATCCAAGAGAATCCCACTGCCTGCTTGTGCTTGTCATGGTTATCAAGGAGGAGGATCCAAGAGAATCCCACTGCCTGCTTGTGCATACCACTCGATAAGAAAACAGTTTCCTAGCACCGATTTTTGTGGATACGAAGATAACGAGTGATACATATTATATTATAAACAGAACATTGCATTAGAGTGATTTTACTCGAAGCATGAAAAAAATTGCACTACATAGTAGTAGATATTCACTGTTTTCTTTTGTTTTACTTCGACTCTCCTCACTAATTATACAACTTTGTATCATGGGTCTAATAGAAATGACTCAAATTGCCTTTATGAGGGTTGTTTTGTATTTGTCACTTTGTATTGCACTTACAACTATAATAAAAAATTATAAAATAATTAATTGTAAAAAGTATTACAAAATGATACATTTCTACATATTAATATAAGAGTGAAGTCACTAAACCAGTGAAATGGATAGTAGACTAATACACCTTAGCACTGAGACTCTAATGCCATTGTTTTCTTTTGTGTCTATTTGACTATTACACCTTAACAAGTAATTTCTATTTCAAGGGTTTAGTAACTTCACTCTAAAAGCAAGAGAGTATTAACTGCTTTTCTGGTTTTTAGGGCAGTCTTTCACATTCTTGTGTCCTTTCATGGGATTCTTGCAATGAGTGCAATGAGGGATTGATTTCTCTATCCTGCCTTCTCCAATCTTCTTTGTTTTCTTAATTTCGGCAGCTTTGGCTTCTTGTTCAAGTACCTGTGATACTGATAAAAGTAATGCACAAATTAGCATGAAGTGAATAGTTGATGACAAAATTGTTAGTTTATATTATACTTCTATTATGTTATGACTGTTAGATTATTCAACATATTAGAAATAAACCTTCATGACTTAGACACAACAGTCTAATTATGAAGAAAGATCTATAGTGAAAGCACTGAATAAGGACTTGGTGATATTTGAACACTGAAACAGAGTGCAGTCAGTATAACCAGTGAAATAGTACAAAATCTAAATAGTAGTAATAATTAGCACAAATTCATTTGTTTTCTTTTGTTTGGTTAGCACTATTCAGTGCTATTCAGCTAAGCAAATTTCACAGGTATGATGATGGCACTCTTCAAACTTAGAAACATCAATGGGAAATAACATCCTACTCACATGGTGTTGTGGGTGGTACATTGTCTACAACCATACTCTTTCTTTTTTCCTTTTTTTCCAAAGCCACAGTTTTACTTTCTTTTACCAGCATCGTGTTCATTGATGGTGGGGTCATTTCTTTTAATTCTTTCTGTGCCTCTCTTAACATGTCTTCTTTCTGCAATGCTTCGAGAAAAGTGATGTATATCTCTTCCACATACCCTATTGATAAAAGATAAACAATAACATGTATACAAGTATTTTTTGACTTTTTGTTAAATCAGATGTGCCGAAATAGCAATTCTTACCATAATCTGGTTTTATTCTCACATCTCTTACAGTAGCCTCCCCATTTTTAAACTTCGGATAAATAAATCTCACTTGGTCTGATCCATCTGGCTTCTTTTTTGTCTCTCTAATGATATTGTAGTTGAAGTGGCTTACAGCAAGTATTTGTCTTGGAAGGAAAGAAAACAAAGAGAATGATTATAACAAATTATTATTCTTATTATTCGAATATCTTAGTTTGATTTCATTTGTTTCTTTATTTTGCATATTGCAATTCAAGTTTTTGCAAGAATGCAAATATTTAGTCATGCATTTATGTCTTATTTCTTGATAGCTTTTATATGAGAATAATACTATGATTATAATATTAGAAAAATCTATATAGTAAACAAACGATAGTGCTACAGTTGGGGCATATAGTCCAATATGTGTGACATTTTTTTATTATCAATCGACGACTTACCTTTCGGCGATTTCTTTGAGAATTGTTGGCTTCAGCTGAACTAGTCGATGGAACTGGGTAAAGTTTTGGGTATGACACAATTCCGGTCTCATCCCTTACTAAGTGTGCCAGCTTTCTGTCGTCTTCTCCGAAAGAGTAACGCTGACTGTAGTCCTCTGGAGAAAAGTGCTCCGAGCATATTGCCGAAGTCGCCGTAGGCGTCCATTTTGCTCGTCTTTTCAACACAAAATCGACCCATCTTTTCCTTCTAGCCTTTGCTATTGGTCGGTCATCATTAAAATAAGGGATCGTATGAAGTTTTATGCCTTTCTTCGTTATATTTGAACACCCTCCAACCACGCACCTACTAGGCATATTTACAATACTTCGAAAGGCCGATCTAAACTGTGTCACCGAATTTACGTTACAGAAAAACTAGTGCCAGTCCATTAGCGTCTCCCAAAACACGGCCAACACGACTGGGCGTCGCCAGAAATCTAACTTTGAAGGCTGATTTCGAGGTGAAAAAAATTCGAAATCGAAAAATTTTTTTTGGAATATTTATTTATATCATCTAGAGATGCCAAAACCGTAAAAAAATTCTAGACCTGATATACACTTTAAATTACAATCCTATGACAGAACCTTGTGTATCAGTCTAGCCGAACATCATTAACGCAAGATTAGATCACCTAGAAATGATTCAACTTCTAGTCTTCCCAGTTTGTTAATCTACTTGTATGAAAGTCTGAATGGTGTCTTATGCAAGTCTATCGAGCACACCACCCCAAAGTTATCACTGCTGTACACACCCATGAATAGTGAGATACGATTATCTCTGCTCCTACTCACACTAACCTTCACATTGGCCAGCAATCGCCATCAGCGCACTCCCATGAAATCTGCAGAGAGCCATCACCTGGTATCCTTACCGACAGCCATCATCGCCAGAGCAGTCCTCTGATCATGGCCTCAAGGTTAGACTCTGCCGAGAGCAGCAATGTTGTACCACCTTTTATGGTTTCCTGGCCTGGTGGGGCAGCTTCTGTTAGGTGCTGGTAGGACCTCGTGGGAGGTATCAAGTGTATTTCATTTTTCTGGTGTACAAATAATAAAGAATGATAATAATATTAGATATAGGAGAGTGTGTCTAACTAGTGCAGGGTTCTCAGTAAGGTTATAAATGTAGCCAGAAATGACCAGCCAGTTAAAGTAAAGGCAATAAAATTTGTGAAAATATGAAAATTGAATTGAGACAGAACAGCGCTTAATTTTTGCTTATTTTTTGTTTCTTGTTTTGTTTGTCTTTACTGAGAACCCATTTACTAGTTGCTATGGAAAACTTGTCCGACTTATTTTCCCCCTCCTTATTTAGGAGTAATCTAAATACCTTTGCTATTTCAGTTTCAGGTATCTACACACTCTCCTATATCTAATATAAGTGGCTAGAGGACTGGCAGTGATGGTTATCTAGGACTAGACCTGCACGATGATCAGTTATTTCATTATGCTATCATTCAGTAGTAATTTGTTGATTTTTTATCATTTTATCCTATCATGAAATAGACATATTTACACTTTGTATTTCAAATGAAATCAAAAAGAAAATGTTGAAGTTTTGAGATTTTGTATTGCTATCAGAGCCAAAATATTGTGGTTAAACGAATAGATTTGTTTTGCCAGTCCTCTAACCAAATATCTTTTGAGTTGCCCTATTTCATAATGACGTCACATATGAACAATGTATTATTTTAATATGGTATTTTAGATTTAATTTAGTGTAATGCATTTCATTTTTGTTGAGTTTGTTATATTCCCTTTTCTTTGTGAAATAGCAGTTTGTTTAGGTTGATGACGTCTTTATGAAATAGGGTCATTGATATTATTCAATTCATTTTTAGTATTTCAATTTTTTCTTTCAATCACTCTTATCTCATTTTCTTTTTTCTCTTCTCTTTTTCTTTCTTTTTCTTCCTTTATCCATTATTGCCATGGCTCAAAATAGAACAGCATTATAATAACCACACTTGTTTTTGGTGAGAAATAAGTTTTGGCAGAGAAACTTTGCCATATTGTTACCCATTTTGGATTTCAAGATGATTTATCATCTGTCAATGACAAGATTTGGCCTGCAAGTGCAGACTGCTATTTTGAGCCATGTTCCTTTTTCTTTTCTTTTTTTTTTTTTTTTGACAATATCAATATAAATAGCCCTGATAATCTTCTTTATATTTCATGTATCCTTTCTTCTGGTTGTTATTCTAGGCAATGCTTCTTTTTTTCTTGTTATGTTGCTGTGCACTGAAGACAGGTTTGTGTTTTCTGAAAGTACAAGATAATCAACAATAAATAACTTGTTCTAAAGATAGGAAGATGTAAACTAAATATTTGAAGTAATTTCTCAGCTTGTAGGCAGACGTGAGATAGGTATTGATCAGTTAAATTCATGTTTTCTTAAGCACAGCAACAGTCAGTGTTTGGTCAGGTGTCAGTCAGTGGTTGGGCAGATGTGAGTCAATGGTTGGTCAGGTGTCAGTCAGTGGTTGGTCAGGTGTCAGTCAGTGGTTGGTAAGGTGTCAGTCAGTGGTTGGTCAGGTGTCAGTCAGTGGTTGGTAAGGTGTCAGTCATTGGTTGGTAAGGTGTCAGTCAGTGGTTGGTCAGGTGTCAGTCAGTGGTTGGTCAGGTGTCAGTAAGTGGTTGGTCAGGTGTCAGTTAGTGGTTGGTAAGGTGTCAGTCAGTGGTTGGTCAGGTGTGAGTCAGTGGTTGGTAAGGTGTCAGTCATTGGTTGGTCAGGTGTCAGTCAGTGGTTGGTCAGGTGTCAGTCAGTGGTTGGACAGGTGTCAGTCAGTGCTTTGTCAGGTGTCAGTGGTTGGTCAGGTGTCAGTAAGTGGTTGGTAAGGTGTCAGTCAGTTGTTGGTAATGTGTCAGTCAGTGGTTGGTAAGGTGTAAGTCAGTGGTTGGTCAGGTGTCAGACAGTGGTTGGTCAGGTATCAGTCAGTGGTTGGTCAGGTGTCAGTCAGTGGTTGGTCAGGTGTCAGTCAGGGGTTGGTCAGGTGTCAGTCAGTGGTTGGTCAGGTGTCAGTGGTTGGTCAGGTGTCAGTCAGTGGTTGGTCAGGTGTCAGTGGTTTGTCAGGTGTCAGTAGTGGCTGATATTATAGAATAACTAATATAAATCATGTAAGGCACCTTCCTGTCAGTTTGCACTGGCCATTGCTTGTCTTTGTTATTCTCAAGTCAAATTTAGCTGGTTTTGTAGACAAGCTGTTGAACAAAAGCTAATGTTGGTTAGATGAAATATGACATTTGGAATGTTATTGAAAACCAGTGGTGAAGGCAACACAGCATCATTCATATGTATGTTATGCATGTAATGATGGATGATCTTACCTGTCTGTCAGTCAATAGTTTCCCTTTTTTGTCTGTTATTCTGTATTCAATTCAACTGGCTGGGTGGACAAGCTGTTGAGCACAAGCAAATGTTGGTGAATAAAGTATTATCTTTTTCATATTATTGAAAGCCAATTTAGATATAATAGAGGATATTACGTGGCCACTCAGAGATACACACTTAATCTTTGGGAGCTGCAAACAGTTGATATTCTTGGCATGAGAAGGTGAAATCTGTATCTCCAACGACTATGTAATATTCTGTTTAATATATAATTATCTGATTGCCCCAAGTTGTTATTAAAGATACTTACCTAATGCACCCCAGCACATAAACATATCATGTACTGTAAGGCTGCAGTACATATCATCTTGATATGCAATACATATCATCTGTAGGACGTCATGGGTAAATGACATAGAATGTCACCAGTCTCTTGTAACACTCTGTGTTAAGCCACAGTACATATCATCTGGTAGATATCTGTAGGACATCATGGGTAAATGACATAGAATGTCACCAGTCTCTTGTAATACTCTGTGTTAAGCCACAGTACATATCATCTAGTAGATATCTGTAGGACATCATGGGTAAATGACATAGAATGTCACCACAGTCTCTATTAATACTCTGTGTAAAGCCACGGTACATACTGTATCATCTGGTATTTCTGTATTGTTAGTTCATCATATATATTTTTGCTTTTGCAGGTTTGTTTCTTCAAGGAGTAACTGATCTGTTGATGAGTTGGGTAACCCTATTGTTACCATTATTTCATCTCCCTGTTTCACTAGTAGAGGAAGAGACATGATTCATTACCAAGCCGTCCAATTATACACTTATGTCTTGTTTTGTCAACGTGTCTATTGTCTTGTTTCAGGCTTGTATCAACTGATATTTTGTTTCTTCTCATCTTCTAACACAATCAGTATCAGGTACAGTAATATGGACTTGTGCTTCATGTCCAAGTATAATGCCATGGGTTACACTGACTGATATTTTGTTTCTTCTCATCTTCTAACACAATCAGTATCAGGTACAGTAATATGGACTTGTGCTTCATGTCCAAGTATAATGCCATGGGTTACACTGACTGATATTATGTTTCTTCTCGTCTTCTAACACAATCAGTATCAGGTAGAGTAATATGGACTTGTGCTTCATGTCCAAGTATAATGCCATGGGTTACACTGACTAATATTTTGTTTCTTCTCTTCGTCTAACACAATCAGTATCAGGTAGAGTAATATGGACTTGTGCTTCTTATCCGAGTATAATGCCATGGATTACGCTGACTGATATTTCAATGTTTTTCACATCTTGATAACTGCAAAAGGAAGATAATCATTAATGGTCATTACTAATATTGTATTGATGAGCAAAAACACCTATGGGGGTGGGGGAGGGTTCTTCGACAAATTTGTACAACTAAACACATTAAAATGTTTTCGAAATTGCAATTTACAAAAAGTTTAAAACACATCTCCGTTAGCTAATAATGAGTTCGAAATAGAAATAAAACGAAGCAGAACCCTAAACACTAGAAACCAAAAGCGAAGCCATCTTGGTCGTCACGTGTTCCGTTCCCTTCGATGATAAAACATTGAGAAACGCGGTAAAAATAAAATAATTCTTACCAGTCATGACTGTTGTATATTCTTTGCTATTTTAGGATAAATATTACTCCAATAAAACTGATTTTACTGTAAGGTTTAGCTTGAAATATGGAAGACATTTTCTTCACGAAAAAACGTGGTCTTCGAGGTGCGAATATGCAAATAGGAACAAGACCGAGATAGACTGGGAACTGGATACACCCGCGAGTATCCGCGGGAAACGTTTTTTTCATTTCCGTTATTTTCTTCACTTTCATTTTTTTATTTTTAACATCCTATATCTATATTTCTCCCTCAATTTACTAATTCGTATTTTTCCTATCATTTTAGCGCTCGTCTCACCGACGCAACCCAGAGTCCGGCCGGTCTCGGTGTCGTATGTGAGTAGAGTCGTTTGCTGGTTCTCTCCTGTGCTTCAAGGGTTTTCCGTGTTATCCGGTATTCCTCCCTACTCAAAAATCAACTTCTAAATCCAAATTCTAAATTCTAAATCGATTTAGAAAGGGCCTAGATAAAACTTACAAAAGATACCCTATTAAATTGTGTAGTAATAATTATACTGTTTAATTCTTCGTATAAATTTGCTTTATGATTTCTTTTAGCTTCCTTTATTGAGGATGCATTGATGACTGGTAAGTTCTTTTTTGATGGTTAACATGCATACAGAACAAAAAGAAAGGTAAGTAAACCCTTTGTTTTTCGTTACCTATGTCATTCTTTTCTAACACTCATTCGTTCCTGATAATTAACGTACATGCACGTTCTTTAAAGATGCGATGAGCGTTCTTTCCTGGTCATGCGCATTCATTCCTAGTGATGCGTATTCATTCCTAGTGATGCACATTCATTCCTAGTGATGTGTATTCATTCCTAGTGATGCACATTCATTCCTAGTGATGCACATTCATTCCTAGTGATGCGTATTCATTCCTAGTGATGCACATTCATTCCTAGTGATGCGTATTCATTCCTAGTGATGCACATTCATTCCTAGTGATGCACATTCATTCCTAGTGATGCGTATTCATTCCTAGTGATGCACATTCAATCCTAGTGATGAGCATTCATTCCTAGTGATGCGTATTCCTTCCTACTGATGCACATTCATTCCTAGTGATGCGCATTCATTCCTAGTTATGCGCATTCATTCCTAGTTATGCGCTTTCATTCCTAGTGATGCCCATTCATTACAAGTGATATACATTCATTTCGAGTTATGCACATTCATTCCTAGTGATGCGCATTCTTTCCTAGTGATGCACATTCATTCCTAGTGATGCGCTTTCATTCCTAGTGATGCGCATTCATTACAAGTGATATACATTCATTTCGAGTTATGCACATTCATTCCTAGTGATGCGCATTCTTTCCTAGTGATGCGCATTCTTTCCTAGTGATGCGCATTCATTCCTAGTGATGCACATTCATTCCTAGTGATGCACATTCATTCCTAGTGATGCACATTCATTCCTAGTGATGCACATTCATTCCTTGTGATGCGCATTCATTCCTAGTGATGCGCATTTATTTCTAGTGATACATATCCATTCCTACTGATGCACATTAATTTCTTTCTTCTAGTTGTACGTAGATGATGGTAAATCAATGATTTATGGTATGTCGATGTTCTGCTGTAAATTGATGAAGTGCCAATGATTTGATGATTGATGTGTCAATTATTGCTGCTGCGTTGATGATTGATGTCTCGACGATGTGTTGATAATTGACGACGTGTCAATAATTGATGATGTGTTGATAATTGATGATGTGTTGATGATTGATGATGTGTTGATGATTGATGATTAATGTGTTAATAATTGATGATGTGTTGATGATTGATGATGTGTCAATAATTGATGTTGTGTTGATGATTGATGATGTGTTGATGATTGATGATGTGTTGATGATTGATGATGTGTCGATGATTGATGACATGTTGATGATTGATGACATGTTGATGATTGATGATGTGTTGATGATTGATGATGTGTTGATGATTGATGATATGTTGATGATTGATGATGTGTCAACGATTGATGATGTGTTGATTGATAATTTGTAAACAGTTGATTATTTGTCAATAATTTATGAAATGACGATAGTTTTGTCAAGATTGATAGTGTTTGATTGATGTTTAGATGTACGTTTATGATGCATTGATGGTATCAGTGAGAAGATAAATTATTAATTTTTAGAAATTTGATTAATAAACGAATTTTAAAGCAAGGATAATTTGTGTCATTCATATTATTAAATATAATTTTGGGGTATTTCTATCTGGTATCTGCGTTCAGAATATTGCCCAAGTTTATCATTATTTAGGACTACCCTAACCCTAACCCTCGAGCCAAAATAATAATACCGGTGCATCTATGACAGTCTTCCATGGAGTATATACCCTCAAAAGCACGTAAAAACAGCACATGAATTTTGGGTTTCTATGTGGTATCTGCGTGAAGCAGATTGCCCAAGTTTAAACATATTACATATAATATTTAGGACTACCCTAACCCTAACCCTCGAGCCACAATAATAATACCGGTGCATCTATGACAGTCTGCCATGGAGTATATACCCCCAAAAGCCCGTAAAAACTACGAATCTAAGGTTGCTATCAATAAACAGGATAGATGTGATAAATAACAACTGTAATGAGCTAAAAATACACGAGTCGATGCCTTACCTCTTTATCCTTGCTGTCAACAGCTTAAACATGAATGATTTAATAAAATTGAAGGAATGGAATCCTGTAAAACAACGAACATGAACGCCGTCCTCGAATCAGAAGCGACGCGAATCAACTGACTAAAACATCCAACGTGCGCTTCCTTTTATAGAGAAACCCGCTGCCGTGCGAGAAACACGAAAATATGCATGGTATGCATTAATTAAACAATTGTTATTAAGTAATTAATATTCATAATTATAAGCCAATGTTACCCTAACCCTAACACTAATAACCCCAAAAAGTCATTAGGGTTTTAACCCCAACTTGGTTAGGGTTAGAAACCCTAGCATTATTTTCAAGGAGGTCAAAAAAACGTGCTAGGGTTAGGGTTAGCAGACTTGTCTAACCCTAACCCTAGCACTAACCCTACCTAAGGAGGCCAAAAAAACGTGCTAGGGTTAGGGTTAGCAGACTTGTCTAACCCTAACCCTAGCACTAACCCTACCTAAGGAGACCAAAAAAACGTGCTAGGGTTAGGGTTAGCAGACTTGTCTAACCCTAACCCTAGCACTAACCCTACCTAAGGAGACCAAAAAAACGTGCTAGGGTTAGGGTTAGCAGACTTGTCTAACCCTAACCCTAGCACTAACCCTAGGGTGTTCAAAAATGGGTGCTAGGGTTGTAACCCCAACCCAGGTGGGTGTGGCCAGGTGTGGTAGGAGTCATGGCATGAATATTAATGATCGGTGAACAATACATTTCACACTTCATAACAGCATTCCATGCAGACTTTATTCACCCTTTTAATGATGTCACAGTTCTTTTAATAACAAATCAATGCCTTATGAATATTTTAGTTTCTTGTTTGCGCTTGACGCGACCAGTTACGGAGGGATTTCGTTTAAAAGAGACTATTTTCCCCTTTCATTTGATAACTTTCTCGACGTACAAGGACTCAAGTCAAAGAGGTACGTGTTATTTTGTAATTTAACTTGACTTTTAGCGCTAAATTATTTGTAAATTCATTGAAGTTTGTAGTTCATTACTCAGATACAAATGTATTCTGCGCATGCGTTTCATTAACACCACGTGAAGATTTATCGTGGCATTCATGATATTTGTCTTCTATACGCGATTATTAGGAGTATGTACCATGACTCGTAAGAACAGTAGAAAGAACAATATTTTACGGTCATTGCACAAAGCATAACGAATCAACGCATAAGAGCGGGTTTTTCACACGTTTGGTAGTACAGCATTGAAGAACCTAGTTCTTTTCTCGTGCTGCTGGTATATATTGCATAAATAGTTTAGAAAACATTAGAGGGTGGGGAGGGTGGGGAGAAACAAACAAAAGCAAGCAACCAAAGCAAAAACACTAAAATCCAGGACTTTTCTAATATAGTTTTTATTTTTTATTCAAGACATATTGCATTCAACTTTTCTAATATAGTTTTTATTTCGTATTTAAGACATATTGCATTCAACTTTTCAAATATAGTTTTTATTTCGTATTCAAGACATATTGCATTCAACTTTTCTAATATAGTTTTTATTTCGTATTCAAGACATATTGCATTTCCATCTATATCCATCCTTCTTTCGTTTTCTAACTTATTTTTCTTCGACAATTTTCATACCTCTATTCCAAGGAACATTTCATTTGCTTTAACACGTATTGTTTTACTTTTACTTTTTTATTTTTGCTTTACTCTTTTTTTCTTCTCTTCTTTCTTCTCACATCCAACTTTTTCCATTTTCCTAATCAATTATTTTTTCTTCTCTGCTCCCTATTCATATCTAACTTTTTATATTTTTCTTCTCGTATATTTTTTCTTCTCTTTCCTCTTCTCATATCTCACTCTTTCCATCTTTCTTCTCGTGTATTTTTTCTTCTCTTTCCTCTGCTCATATCTCACTCTTTTCATCTTTCTTCTCGTATATTTTTTTCTTCTCTTCCTTTTTTCTCATATCTTATTTTTTCCATCTTTCTTATCGTATATTTTTTCTTCTCTTATCTTATTTTTTCCATCTTTCTTCTCGTATATTTTTTCTTCTCTTTCCGGGGGGCTTCTTCCATATCTCACCAGCTTTTATTTAATACCTCTTTCAAGCGTGTATTTTTTTCTTCTCTTTCGGAGAGGGGGGCTCTTCTCATAGGCAGCACTTTTTTTTTCCATCTTTCTTCTTCGCATATATTTTTTTTCCTCCCCTCTAGCCTCTCTCAAATCTCACTCTTCCATCTTTCGGTCTCATATATTTTTCTTCTCTTTTCTCTCCTCTATCTTCATATCTCCCTCTTTCCATCTTTCTTCTCTTATACTCCTTTCTCCTTCTCTTTCCATCTTTCTCTTTCGGGGGCTCATAATTATTCTTCTCTTCCTCTTCGCATATCTTAAACTCTTGCCGGGGGCCAGCGTATATGGGGGGGGCGATCTTTTCTTCATAGCTCACTTTCCATCTTCTTCGTGTTTCGAAGATCTCACGGGGGGCTTCCGGGCGCGATCTTTTTTTCCTCGCTTCTCTTTTCTCTTCTCATATCTCACATCATCTTTACTTGCGTATAGTTTCCAATCTATATCTTACTTCACTCGTATATCTTTTCTTCTCTTTCCATCTTCTCATATCGCACTCTTCCAGCTTTCTTCTCAGTATCTATTTTTTCTTTCTTTTTCCCGTTCTCATTCTCAACTCTTTCCATCTTTCTTCTCGTATATTGTTGCTTCTCTTTCCTCTTCTCATATCTCACTCTTTCCATCTGTTCTGTCTGTGTATCTTTTTTCATTCTCTTGTGCTCTTCGTCATATCTTCACTCGTTTCCAGTGCTTTCTTCTCGTATTAATTTTTTTCTTCTCTTCCTTTTTTCTCATATCTTATTTTTTCTATCTCTCCTTAGCGTATATTGTTTCTATCTCTTCCTTCTTCTCATATCGTATTTTTTCCATCTTTCTTCTCGTATATTTTTTCTTCTCTTTCCTTCTTCTCATATCTCACTTTTACCATCTTTCTTCTCGTGTATTATTTCTTCTCTTTCCTCTTCTCATATCTCACTCTTTCCATCTTTCTTCTCGTATATATTTTTTCATCTATCCTCTTCTCAAATCTCACTCTTTACATCTTTCTTATCGTATATTTTTTCTTCTCTTTTCTCTTCTCATATCTCACTTTTTCCATCTTTCTTCTCGTATATATATATTTCTCTTTCCTCTTCTCATATCTTACTCTTTCCATCTTTCTTCTCGTATATCTTTTCTTCTCTTTCCTCTTCTCATATCTCACTCTTTCCATCTTTCTTCTCGTATATTTTTTTCTTCTTTTTCCCTTTCTCATATCTCACTCTTTCCATCTTTCTTCTCGTATATTTTTTCTTCTCTTTCCTCTTCTCATATCTCACTCTTTCCATCTTTCTTCTTGTGTATTTTTTTCTTCTCTTTGCTCTTCTCATATCTCACTCTTTCCATCTTTCTTCTTGTGTATATTTTTCTTCTCTTTCCTCTTCTCATATCTCACTCTTTCCATCTTTCTTCTCGTATATTTTTTCTTCTCTTTCCTTATTCTCATATCTCACTCTTTCCATCTTTCTTCTTGTGTATTTTTTTCTTCTCTTTCATCTTCTTATATCTTACTTTTTTTCATCTTTCTTCGGGGATAATTTTTAACTCTTCTAGCAGAAATGAATGCGCATCACTAGGAATGAATGTGCATCACTACGAATGAATACGCATGACTAGGAATGAATGTGTATCACTAGAAATGAATGTGCATCACTAGGAATAAATGTGCATTACTAGGAATGAATGTGCAACACTAGGAATGAATTTGCATCACTAGGAATGAATATGCATCACTAGAAATGAATGTGCATCACTAGGAATGAATACGCATCACTAGGAATGAATGGCATCATTAGGAATGAATGCGCATCACTAGGAATGAATGTGCATCACTAGGAATGAATACGCATGACTAGGAATGAATGTGTATCACTAGGAATGAATGTGCATCATTAGGAATGAATGCGCATTACTAGGAATGAATGTGCAACACTAGGAATGAATTTGCATCACTAGGAATGAATGTGCATCACTAGAAATGAATGTGCATCAATAGGAATGAATACGCATCACTAGGAATGAATACGCATCACTAGGAATTAACGTGCATCACTAGGAATGAACACGCATCACTAGGAATGAATGGCATCATTAGGAATGAATACGCATCACTAGGAATGAATGCGCATTACTAGGAATGAATGAGCATCACTAGGAATGAATGCGCATCACTAGAAATGAATGTGCATAACTAGGAATGAATACGCATGACTAGGAATGAATGTGTATCACTAGGAATGAATGTGCATCACTAGGAATGAATGCGCATTACTAGGAATTAATGTGCAACACTAGGAATGAATGCGCATTACTAGGAATGAATGTGCAACACTAGGAATGAATGCGCATTACTAGGAATGAATGTGCATCACTAGGAATGAATACGCATCACTAGGAATGAATGGCATCATTAGGAATGAATGCGCATCACTAGGAATGAATGTGCATCACTAGGAATGAATACGCATGACTAGGAATGAATGTGTATCACTAGGAATGAATGTGCATCACTAGGAATGAATGCGCATTACTAGGAATGAATGTGCAACACTAGGAATGAATTTGCATCACTAGGAATGAATGTGCATCACTAGAAATAAATGTGCATCAATAGGAATGAATACGCATCACTAGCAATGAATACGCATCACTAGGAATGAATGGCATCATTAGGAATGAATGTGCATCACTAGGAATGAATGTGCTTCACTAGGAATTAACGTGCATCACTAGGAATGAATACGCATCACTAGGAATGAATGGCATCATTAGGAATGAATACGCATCACTAGGAATAAATGCGCATTACTAGGAATGAATGAGCATCACTAGGAATGAATGCGCATCACTAGGAATGAATGTGCATCACTAGGAAAGAATACGCATCACTAGGAATAAATGTGTATCACTAGGAATGAATGTGCATCACTAGGAATGAATGCGCATTACTAGGAATGAATGTGCAACACTAGGAATTAACGTGCATCACTAGGAATGAACACGCATCACTAGGAATGAATGGCATCATTAGGAATGAATACGCATCACTAGGAATGAATGCGCATTACTAGGAATGAATGAGCATCACTAGGAATGAATGCGCATCACTAGGAATGAATGTGCATCACTAGGAATGAATACGCATGACTAGGAATGAATGTGTATCACTAGGAATGAATGTGCATCACTAGGAATGAATGCGCATTACTAGGAATGAATGTGCAACACTAGGAATGAATGCGCATTACTAGGAATGAATGTGCAACACTAGGAATGAATGCGCATTACTAGGAATGAATGAGCAACACTAGGAATGAATTTGCATCACTAGGAATGAATGCGCATAACTAGAAATGAATGCGCATCACTAGGAATGCATGCGCATCACTAGGAATGAATGAGCATCACTAGAAATAAATATGCATAACTAGAAATCAATACGCATCACTAGGAATGAATGAGCATGACTACTAATGAATGCATATCACTAGGAAAGAATGAGCATAACTACTAATGAATGCATATCACTAGGAAAGAATGAGCATCACTAGGAATGAATGTGCATAACTCGAAATGAATGTATATCACTTGTAATGAATGCGCATCACTAGGAATGAAAGCGCATAACTAGGAATGAATACGCATTACTAAGAATGAATGTGCATCACTAGGAATGAATGCGCATCACTAGTAATGAATACGCATCACTAGGAATGAATGACCATCACTAGAAATAAATATGCCTAACTAGAAATCAATACGCATCACTAGGAATGAATGAGCATGACTACGAATGAATACATATCACTAGTAAAGAATGAGCATCACTAGGAAAGAATGCTCATCATTAGGAATGAATACGCATCACTAGGAATGAATGCGCATTACTAGGAATGAATGAGCATCACTAGGAATGAATGCGCATCACTAGGAATGAATGTGCATCACTAGGAATGAATACGCATGACTAGGAATGAATGTGTATGACTAGGAATGAATGTGCATCACTAGGAATGAATGCGCATTACTAGGAATGAATGTGCAACACTAGGAATGAATGCGCATTACTAGGAATGAATGTGCAACACTAGGAATGAATGCGCATTACTAGGAATGAATGTGCAACACTAGGAATGAATTTGCATCACTAGGAATGAATGCGCATAACTAGAAATGAATGCGCATCACTAGGAATGAATGCGCATCACTAGGAATGAATGAGCATCACTAGAAATAAATATGCATAACTAGAAATCAATACGCATCACTAGGAATGAATGAGCATGACTACTAATGAATGCATA
The DNA here is from genome assembly GCF_029948245.1 of Actinia tenebrosa. NCBI lineage: Eukaryota > Metazoa > Cnidaria > Anthozoa > Actiniaria > Actiniidae > Actinia > Actinia tenebrosa. The sequence goes on from NW_028292607.1 coordinate 25,853, forward strand.
TCACTAGGAAAGAATGAGTATAACTACTAATGAATGCATATCACTAGGAAAGAATGAGCATCACTAGGAATGAATGTGCATAACTCGAAATGAATGTATATCACTTGTAATGAATGCGCATCACTAGGAATGAAAGCGCATAACTAGGAATGAATACGCATTACTAAGAATGAATGTGCATCACTAGGAATGAATGCGCATCTCTAGTAATGAATACGCATCACTAGGAATGAATGACCATCACTAGAAATAAATATGCATAACTAGAAATCAATACGCATCACTAGGAATGAATGAGCATGACTACGAATGAATACATATCACTAGGAAAGAATGAGCATCACTAGGAAAGAATGCTCATCACTAGGAATGGATGTGCATCACTAGGAATGAATGTGCATCACTAGGAATGAACGTGCATTACTAGGAATGAACGTGCATCACTAGGAATGAATACGCATCACTAGGAACGAATGTGCATCACTAGGAATGAATGTGCATCACTAGGAATGAATGCGCATCACTAGGAATGAATGCGCATCACTAGGAATGAAAGCGCATAACTAGCAATGAATACGCATAACTAGGAATGAATGTGCATCACTAGGAATGAATGCGCATAACTAGGAATGAACGTGCATCACTAGGAATGAATATGCATCACTAGGAATGAATGGCATCATTAGGAATGAATACGCATAACTAGGAATGAATGTGCATCACTAGGAATGAATACGCATCACTAGGAATGAATGGCATCATTAGGAATGAATGTGCATTACTAGGAATGAATGTGCACCACTAGGAATGAATGTGCATCACTAGGAATGAATGAGCATCACTAGGAATGAATGTGCATCACTAGGAATGAACGTGCATCACTAGGAATGAATATGCATCACTAGGAATGAATGGCATCATTAGGAATGAATACGCATCACTATGAATGAATGTGCACCAGTAGCAATGAATGCACATCACTAGGAATGAACGTGCATCACTATGAATGAATACGCATCACTAGGAATGAATGTGCATCACTAGGAAAAAATGTGCATCACTAGGAAGGAATGCGCATCACTAGGAATGCATGCGCATCACTAGGAATGAATGAGCATCACTAGAAATAAATATGCATAACTAGAAATCAATACGCATCACTAGGAATGAATGAGCATGACTACGAATGAATGCATATCACTAGGAAAGAATGAGCATCACTAGGAAAGAGTGCTCATCACTAGGAATGAATGTGTATCACTAGGAACGAATGTGCATCACTAGGAATGAATGTGCATCACTAGGAAGGAACGTGCATTACTAGGAATGAATACGCATAACTACGAATGAATGCACATCACTACGAAAGAATGCGCATCACTAGGAATGAATGTGCATAACTCGAAATGAATGTAAATCACTTGTAATGAATGCACATCACTAGGAATGAAAGCGCATAACTAGGAATGAATACGCATCACTAGGAATAAATGCGCATAACTAGGAATGAATGCGCATCACTAGGAATGAATGTGCATCACTAGGAAAAAATGTGCATCACTAGGAAGGATGCGCATAACTAGGAATGAAATGGCATCACTAGGAATGAATACGCATAACTAGGAATGAATGTGCATCACTAGGAATGAATGCGCATCTCTAGTAATAAATACGCATCACTAGGAATGAATGACCATCACTAGAAATAAATATGCATAACTAGAAATCAATACGCATCACTAGGAATGAATGAGCATGACTACGAATGAATGCATATCACTAGGAAAGAATGCTCATCACTAGGGAATGAATGCGTATCACTAGGATAAATGTGCATCACTATGCTAATGTGCATCCTAGGATAACGTGTATCCTATGATTGATATACTCACACTAGGAATGAATTTTCATCACTAGGAATGGAATGTGCATCCTAGAATGAATTCCGCATACACTAGGAATGAATGATCCCATGACTCACGATGAATGCATATCACAGGGAAGAATGAGCAGCACTAGGAAGAATGGCGTCATCCTTGGAATGACAATGCGTATCCACGAGAAGGAATGTTCATCACTAGAATGAATGTGCATCCACTAGTAAGGAACTTGCATTACTAGGATAGAATACCCCTACTACGAAGTGAAATGCATTGCACTAGAAAATCGCATCACTAGGAATGTAATGTGCATAACTCGAATGATGTAATCATTGTAATGAATGCGCATCCCGAGGAATTAAAGCGCATCACTAGGATGAATACGCATCACTAGGAATTAATGCACATAACTAGTAATGATTCGCATCCACTAGGAATGAAATGTTGGCATCATGTATGAAGGAAGACGCATCACTTAGTAAAGAATGCTATCACTAGGAATGAAATGCGTAATCACTAGGAATGAATTGCAGGCACTACGGAATGATGTGCATCACTAGTGAAGGAACATGTAGACTACTAGGCATTGCATACTCTCAACTAGAGATGATGTGCATCAACTAGGAATGACATTGCATCCTAGGAATGAATCGCGCCTAACTAGGAATGAACGGTGGCAGCACAGTGAATGGAATACGCATCACTAGGAACTGAAGGCATCACTAGGAATGAATACGCAACTAGGAATGAATTGT